>NC_051177.1:80815070-81082570 GCF_013339695.2 Rhipicephalus sanguineus | reverse complement strand
TTGTCTTTTTGCCTTTTTTCTCTTTTTCTTCCTTTTTTTCTATCTCTTTCTCTCTTTCTCTTTCTTTCTATCTATTCTCTCTCTCTCTCTCTCTTCTCGTTCTCCCTTCGTCCTCACCCTCACATCCCTCCTCGTAAAGAAAGATGTGAGGGTGAGCTTTTAAATACAAAAGCTCTTAAATCAATTATCCTTCTTTTCGTTTCTTCTATACAAGCTCATTCTGCACACATTACGTGCCCAACTAACAATTTCCGTACGCGCTAACTACATCCCCGACAGATTGAACGTCTCATACAACTCGGCCATATGGGACGCCTGCGAAGGCTAAATAACTGATGGTCATTAAGAGTAACAGTCTGGATTCCAAGAGAAGGCAAGAGATCGAGGAAGAGGCAGAAAGTGAGGCGGGCATATGAGATTAAGAAGTTTGAGGGGATGACGTGGCCGCCGCAAGCACAGGACCGAGTCAGTTGGCGAAATGTGGGAGTGGTCTGTGTCCTGCAGCGGGAGTAGTCAGGATTATGATGATGATTACTGGGTCACGAGCAGTGACAAGTGCGCTGCTACATTACTCCAAATATATATATATATATATATATATATATATATATATATATATATATATATATATATATATATACACACGAGTAGAACTAGTAGTAGCTATCTCGAAAGGGTACCGCTGTGTTTAAGTTCGCGCTTTCTCGTCGCCCCTGCGGGCTAAGGAGCAAAACAAAAAAATCTGCATTTGTTATCGTTAATGCTGAAAGCTGGTTCCTTGCGTTGCGCGAGGTCTTACATAGAATAAAGGAAGCCGCGGGCATATTTCGTTAATATTGGAATGCGGCCGGCGCGCTCCAGGATATTGCTGACGAGACATCGTGTGCGAGGAAGACAATATTAGGAGGTGCCGGAATGACCGGTTGCAGGTCTATATTAACGCTTCCGGAAATATCTTCCAACGAACTGGTGGCAACAGGCGCTGCTGCCTCATTCGCGCTACAGTAACAATAATAACGGAGTGCTATGAGGTGGAAGCTTGGAAATGGACAAAAGAAAAGCAATGCGAGCGCCGACGTGCTGCTCAGTTCCTGTTGGTGCGAGCGCAATCGCAGGATGCTGAAAAAAAAAGAACAGAAAACTGCTTGCATGGCGTGCAGATATTATGAACTGTGTGTGGGGGACCTTCGTAACATTACAGTACCTCACTAACATACGGAAAGACGTAGCCAAGATATATTGCACGGCTTTCTTAACTTCGCCCTTCCTTCATCGCTATAAAAAAAGGCCTTCCGTGCTTTGTGACGCCATTTTCGTAATATAACAACTCAACGTTACTATGGAAGTTGAAATGAAACTGGTAGACAGGAGGCAAACCTAGACAACCTCTTCAGAAGCGCAATGAATATTTTTGACTTATCTAGATTATAATCAACTTGAGCGACTTATAAAGCGATATCCCCCTTACTATTTATATTTGGAGGCATAGGTAGTTTAAGTGGTTCTATAAGTTTACTGATTCATTCATATGGCAAGTTTCGTTCCTGCTAGCTGAATATTTCATTAAAAAATATGATTGTGCCTTTCGAAACTTTCGGAGACCTGTGAGGGAGATATATGCTTCTGCGTAGTAAGCAGGAAGGCTTCTCAGAAAGGTATGCAATGACTGAAAAACATAGCTCCCACAAGGTACTCGCTCGTGCGATGGTCGCTTAAAAAATATAAGAGAGAAAAACCACCCGGTGAATCCCAACTACTGTATGAATCGATGTTATGCTAATCAGTCGCCAGGGTGCTAGATATGCTGCATTGTTTCAACTCCGAGACTAGCGTTAGGAGTCGAATTGACGTCTTTGTGAGTAAATCGTGTAGTCGCGTGCGTGATGTGGGCTCACCACACTCATCGACTGTACTGTGACGTCTTAACTACATTGTAACGTCGACATTCGCGTTGGAGCGAATACGTCAGTTAAATCGAACGCTGTGGCGCGCTGAGGCGCACGTCATGAGTACCGTTCGCTGACGCCTTCAGCAGAACTCGAATATAAATTGCATACTCATAGTCAGGAGCGTTAGTCACGGGATCAGTGATGTCATTTAGCTAGTTAGCAACACTAGGCACCACTAGACCGACTGAAGACGGCTTCCGTGTGGAAGGCGAAATGTTACTATATTTTTCGAGAACCTCCATTTTAGTCGGCGTTCCTTTGTTTTATTTCTATCATAATAGGTACCATTAGCCGAGACTAGCATAGTCGGTATAACGCAAGCAAATACGTTGCAACTTATGGCGTGTATGTCATGTAATTACGCTATGTCATGCCTGCTCTGACAACCCAGCTGTTTGAACGGCTGCTATCACACGTTGTCGCCTATGCCATACATATCGTGACACGCAAACCACAACATGACAATAATCATGTTTACCAAGCATACATGTATGCATGCACATTCTGGTGTATACGATGGTAATCAAGCGACAATGACGGCTTCAAAACGTGTGGATAATGTAATTTGTGCCATCATTTCACGATCTCACATTTGTAAGACACGCACTTAAGGCCATCAACAAAGATAGATAGATAGATAGATAGATAGATAGATAGATAGATAGATAGATAGATAGATAGATAGATAGATAGATAGATAGATAGATAGATAGATAGATAGATAGATAGATAGATAGATAGATAGATAGATAGATAGATAGATAGATAGATAGATAGATAGATAGATAGATAGATTAAAAATGCGAACTGTCCCACGTCAGGTAAACCGAGAAACACGCGGCTCAGCTTCAACACCGCGCATACATGACGACCGTGTTCCCCCAGTGCACGTGTCACGCTTGTCTGACGAGGCAGCGGCTGAGCTCGGAACGCTGTGTTCAGCTAACGCGAGGCGGCGATGCTGTCGCCTCCTCTTTCTTTTTTTTCTCCCCAAGCCTCGTTTCTTCTCTCGAGGCTTCCAGCATCGTCCCTCGGTACGTACGGCCGAGCCCGTTGAAATCAATACGCTGGCGGCGCTAGTCGTGCTGTTCCGACCCGAGGCTCCCACCAGTCAGTCGGAGCTGAGCAGCGGGTCCGGTAGAGAGGCGCAGAGTGGTTTCTACTCACGAGCTCGCCGGTTCTCACGGGCTCACGAGTTCGCGCTCTCGGGCACGTGGTCTTGTGCGACAACTCGTGAACTGGCCCGACGAATCGGCTCTACTGCGTTCTGCGCGCACGTCGTTCACCTGGCATTGTCGGTCTCCTGTGTTGTGCTCAAATCTGTACGTATACACAAGCGTGCGGCGGATTTTCTTCATTATATATTCGCTGTCTTGATGACGAATGAAGTGGCTATGGAGTGGTGCTTGTGCTGACTGCCGGAACGCAATTGGACGAGACAGTAGCCACGTCGCCCTGTCACGTGATTGAGCTGTGGTTTACGTCCGACTGTTATCGTACACCTTGTGTCTTGCGCTCGGCTTCGCGGTGTGCTTTCTTCTCCGTGCTCCCTGTGAAGCAAACTAGCTTAGTTAGAGAGTTTAAGAAATAATGCTCTATACAAACCCTGTCGATCGCTTTGCTAACATGTAGCTCACGTCATCTCGGAAGGAGAAGAGGTGTTGTTATAGCAACAGCTTTAATTTCTGTTCCTCGGACAATTAGGAAGGCGTCGAGCACTTTTACATGGTCAAAGGGGCTGTCTTTCCTCATTCCGCACTACTGTATACTGCGCTCAGTCTCGCATCATCCTTGGGTAAAGTAAGAAAGGTGCAAGGAATTTCCTGAGTGTGATAAGAGATTTCCGTACGTAATAAATCGACGTTAAAACGAGCTTATTTTGAATGCACTAAGGAAGAGAAACGAAACAACTAGAAATTGGTAACTCAGAGGGGAAAATATTTATTCTGTATTATTCGGATAAAGCAACTATAAGCAAGAAAAGGAGGGCAAACGGCTTGACTCTCAATTCAGCTACGTTTTGATTATCCTCAAGGGAAGAAAAAGCATTCCCGTACACCGCAACAATACCACTTAGTGGGGCTTCAGCGCCGCTTGCAGTTTATGAGCGCGTCGAGATGAAACGACGATAGCTCGCTACTCCACACACACTTTAGAGAGCGCTCCCGTTTTGAGTGCTACTAAGTGACAGCACTCAGCCTCGACTAATAATGAACCTGAAGCTACAATTCGCTTGTTGTTTTTAGAAACATTCTACTGTTCTGTTAAGAGTTATGCTTTGCATCGCATTAGTGCGTAATTGACGCTGACAAAGAACGTTTCTGTTCAGTAACAAATTTTAGCCACCGCTCAAGATCGCATCTTGAAAAATCGATTGCCCATCTGCGGTATGTTCAAGAATTTACAAGTTCTTTTAACAGCCTCTTCGTTTAACTATGTCATCAACATAAATAACGTTCCTTCTTTTTTTACGTTCTGAGACCATCTTTTAGGAATGTGCCCCATCTAACCGTTATTTACCGAGATAAAAATAAATTGCGAGGACGATTTCGCAAGTTGCTGACGAGCAATTCCCCATTTCACTTAGTTAATTACAATTAAAAGAAGATACATTGATGTATTGGGTAATAAACGTTTCTAATCATTCGCTGCTTGTCCCTTATCCCTGAACAATAAAGATAAAAAGTGAGGCGCCCGCTGCGATATCGTCAGGTAGCAACCAGCCACACTTACAGAAAAACAGTTTTCTCTGCCTAAGTTAATCGTCGGTTGTCTATTGAACGTTTCGCTATTAGTCGATCAGGCACTTTGACTTCTATAGCGTTCTCATCTGGCGCGTAGAAAATATGATTAAACAAGACAAAACAAAGTAAACAATTTTGAGAAACTTAGTGCGGGATTGTTGAGTAAACTCACGGTTTCGCCAATTGACTAATATTCAAGTATTGGAATTCGTCGGAACAGATCAGTTCGCAAAATCAACGGCGGTTTACTGTATACTCCTTTGGCAAGCGTACAGCGAGATACTGAAAAGCGCGGTAAATATAGGACCTTTGACTGCTCAAAGAAACACACGGGGTATCCTTAACGAAAGTATCCTTCCTTCGTGCCGCTGTGATTGCTTGTGGTGAACTGGCGCGGCAGCCAACGTTGGTCAAGAACTCTGGCGGTGCTCTACCTCTCATGCACCTGACCACTGATGATCCAGTAACCTATCGGACTGTCGACACCACATTTATCCTTTCCCGACGCGCCTCCAAACAACAGTTATTGGCGTGCCAGCTTTTTCACCGGAACTTTCCAAGACAAGAAGATCCAGTGTTGTGATTGATTTGTGAGTCGAGAAACTTGGTCAAACCATGAAGTCCCTCATACAGCGCGGAATCCACCAAGCGCAGCTTTTGGTGACCGTATTTGGTAAGTACAGACTTACAAATTGGCAGAGTTGAGCGTAGACTACGCAATGAAAAATCTCTGTCCGCTATGAGACAGGGTTACTAGTTTATAATTGCAAGTCACCTTACTATGCACACAGGTATGATGTGTGCCTAGATATGCATTTCTGAGCTGCGTGTATCAGGTATTAATGACTGAGTGTATATGATTAATATTGTATCGGTCACGTACCCACGAGACACTGACAAGTACTGCAGAAGGTTTTTGCGAGAACGCAGTGCAAACAAGCAAAAAAGACAAAAGAGCCACTGAGTCCTGCAGCAATCTTTGAGGCGTCGACCTGAATCGATGCACAGAGCAACAGTGCACGTAATAAGATGTAATTAAGTATTATGTGTCGTGAGAGCAATAACAGAAGTGTCAATTCACTGTTGGTTGCATGTAATCATGCGTTTTGTATGAGACAAAATATTTATTTTTTTACATTTCAAGCCAATTCTCAAAAGCTAGGGACATATGCGTTGTATGTAGAAGCGACGTCATATAAGTGCAGTCGCTTCGAGAATTGCGGAATCGTTTTACTCAATAACGTAAGAAGTCTGGGCTTTACGATAAGTTAACCTTTAACGACCATTCGCAGTTTACAGAACGAAGTATGCGTGCAAATTTTGTGACACGCGCGTACTTGCAGTGTCATTGCCTGCTGCATGTCCAGGAGGTACATTAATTAGCACGCATTTTCGTAATACAAAGTACTTTGTCCTCGACGCCTTGAGAGACTGCGCCAACCATCGTGACACCGTGCCACGCACTAAGCACGGGTGAATTTTTTACCGCAGCACAAAGCGCTGCCACGTAGCGTTTAGAGGTAATTATGAGTGTCGCGTAGGTTATTATTTCAAGCTGCGTGCAGGCGACGTGTAACCAGCGACCACAGCCGGAGTCGCGGTCGTGACAAAGATTTATAGCTTCATCCAAATCGGAGGCTACGTAAAAGTAAATAAGTAAGCGTGACCTGTCACAGCGCGATGCGTGAAAAAGGATCTCCAGGCTCGAACGCCTTGCGTAACGTCTTACACCGTCAAAAAAGTCGTCGGAGGGTTGCAGCGAGCACATTTATCTCAGTTTCTGCGACGAAACGAAGCCTCGGTTCTTCAACGACCGCGAGTTTAAAAATTAAGGCTTTAAAAAATTGTAAAAAATCCGTCGACGACAGAGACGGTGCAAAGGAATGACGGTGCTGCTCATACCATCTACTCGGTAGCCAGAAAATTAATACAAAGGACCCAACATTGCTCTATCTCGAGTGCTACCGTACGTTCGACAACAAAACATTCTCGCCGATGATCGTGAAGAACAAAGTTTTGCAGTCACCAGAACTGCAAAACCTTTTGAATCACCGCTACAGCAAAAACGTCTTACTTGAATGCCTCGCGGAAACTCCGTCTTCTGTAAGTCACTTTGGTGAGTAACAAGCACTGTGTTAAGATATGAAAATTTCACGCATGCCAGTTGATCGACCTTCGAAGTGTTTTCGTTGACATTCACACGTAACACCTGCTGTGTTGGAGCAATGACACCATACAATATCACGTGGCGCTTGTGTTCGTTAGTCTCTTTGAGCTTTACAACACAACAACGTTAACTTTTGGTGTCCGGTGAATAAGCTGCCGAGGTCGTGCATATATTTTGCCAGCGCTCAATGTCTCGTGTTTCGTAACGCTTTAAAATACACAAGCAAATCAGATCATGTATTTTCGATGCTTCGGTTTTTTTATTGACGTGATGTAAGGAGATGTTGGCACACAAATAAGGCACCGGCTACTCCTTAGCTCTTGGAGTGCATAGGGTCTATAAACATAAAACACATAGGGTCCATAAACAAAGTACATAGGGTCCAAATTTCTAATGACAATTAACCCGCAGTACATACAATATACAATTTAGCGTAACAGTCAAGACATAACATAACAGTCAAAACAACACATTCAACAATCACATATATGCGCACACACGATGATGTTAAAAAAATGAAGAGCAACCGTTGCATAACATAACCAAGACAAAAATACTCAACACGCACATAAATATACACTCTGCCGTTAAAACAAAACAAAGCTTAAATGCGATAGTAATGGCCAAGAATGCCACTGTCTTCAAGAAAAATTTTCAACGCTTTTAAAGCACACTTCTGTAAACCTCTTGTTGGCCACGGGCCCAAAAGTTTAATCAAGCTTATTGGTCTGTGGTCTAATGTCATTACCGATCATTTATGTCGGCGTCCGATGCTTCGGTTAAATGACACATACTCACCTAAGACCGTTTGTGTTGTGTTATTATACAAAAAGTGCCTTGTACAGGTGTTTAAATAGCAAAGTGAGAATTGACCCCCATTTAAAATATCACCGTGAGAGCAACATGCTCTAAGATGCCCACATCAACACTGGCTAATGAAGAGTGCCGGAAAAAAAAAAGAATTTACTATTGCAACGCAACGCTTATCCAATAAGTGAACCCACTCAGACGTCTCGAACGACACAAATATTTCGTTTCATTCGTCATCCTAAGCAAACCTCGAGTCGGAATAATCAAAATGAAATGTAGAGAAGCCTCCGTCAATAAACGCCTTTACAGAAACAAAAACAAGATCCAAAGCTATAACAAAGAGCTTTGACATTCTTTTTTTAATAATAAATTAAGCAAAACGGCGGGCTCGACTGAAAGTGCGCAGCTACGCTTGCTTTGTCTGAAATCATTGCGTATTAAGAGCGGCGGTTACGGCACTTCCTGCGGAGAGAAAACGCTTCCAAAAAATGCACAATTGGAGACAAAAGTGCAAAGAGAATTTGTCATCAACGTTTCCCGCCGCCTCTTTACTACGGCGTGCGATAAATGAAGCTAGCTACCCGCATTGTCATGGAAACAAGCACACACACACACACACACACACACACACACACACACACACACACACACACACACACACACACACACACACACACACACACACACACACACATATATATATATATATATATATATATATATATATATATATATATATATATATATATATATATATATATATATATATATATACTTTTCATCTCCCAGTTCATGCGGGGGTGGCTCGCACAATGCGGAGCGCAATTAGTTTTACCCTATGACAAACGACTTCTCTATTGTCATTGCAAGCGATCCGGAAGGGTCTGGGCCAGCAAACATTGCCCTTGGCTTTCTAAATTGATGTCATTGTGAGAGTGCTTGCCGACGATTCCTCGCTTGTCGGGCGAATGCGGACACCGAAAAGAGAGACGACGAATAGGCATAAAACACAAATTCTTCAGAGAAGAGACAAAATTTCACTGCACGCGCCATGGTATAGACTTCCCGAGTCGTGGGGTAATTATATGCAAATGAATATTACTTCTTCCTCGCGATAGCAGCCGTATATTCCTCAGGAGAAAAGCACGAATGCTAATAATAGGCCCGGTTGTTTCTACGTACTGCGGAGACCCTGTCAAAACCAATCTCTGAATGGCACTGCTTTATTCTTTTTTTCTTTCAAGGCGATATTGAGAGTAATGCGATCTTTCTCTAAAACATGGTACGCATATGGATTTTACAATCATACGTCCTATTCTACCTTAAGGAGTCATTTATCGTAACTAAATTTGGAGGAATACCGGTTGCCGACTCCATTCATGTTATTACTACTCCAGAACGTGTGAGAAGACCATCTCTTTTGATATATCCTTTTAGAATCATGTAAGGTGGCGTCATTGCGATTGTAGCTCCTTTACCGTCTTCCGGCGTTGTGAAAGATCGCGAAACTACATAAAACGAAGCATTTGTGTCGTGTCGTGTCGTGTCGTGAAATAAGCGTGTCGTGATTATTAATTTGGCTTTGAAGTTCTTGCGATGCTTGAGTCCGCAATGAAAATACTGTGGCATTTAAACGAGAATAACGTGACGTCGTGACTACATACCATCAAGTATTTTTTTTAGTGTGTCCGAGAAAAACAAAACAGGCCTGCTTCGTGTGCTTGCTTGAAAACACTTGGATCGTGAGGCACGAGTCAGTCGTGTGCTTCAGAAACATCCCGTTCTTTTTAGTCGTGACTAACACACATTATCGGCAGGTTCTATCGTTTCGTCACTGTTGCACGAGCCACATCTAGATGTGTCTGCCATTACTATGGCAAATGAGTATGCTTTTGTGAAAGCCACCCCTAACCACAGGCGGCAGAGAAAAGCTCCATCAGGGCGGGAGATGCGCGACGGAATTCGCAGCTTCATCGATGGGTCTAGTTTACGTAGGTGACTGTTGCAGGCACCGGAGTCGCTCAACTAAGGTTGAAACATTGTGTTAGCAATTGAGTGAAGGCAATTGAATGTTTTTTTGACCGATATGCGGCAGAACGCAACGTTTTTCGCACTGCGTTGAACCAATTAGACGGGCGACCGCGTTCAGAAGATCTTCGAATAGTGGCCCTACGCGTCGCAGCCCACCAAGGAGACGCGGACATTGATACTGTTTTTAAAATCGACTTGGCTAAGAGATCACTGGCGGCGCGATGAGCAGGCGCATATGTTCCGCCCAGAAAGCGCCTTCTTTCCGCTTCCCGCTTCCTTTCAATACCCTTCCCTCAGTGCAGAATAGCACATCCGACGCGCGTCTGGTTGACCTCTCTTCTTTTCGTTGCTTTGCTCCTCTTCTCTATCGGCAGGTCGATATCCGGTTATTTAACCGTATCGCTAGTCGGATAGCGTGAAGGGGTTAAAGCCTGCTTCCGCAGCGTGGCTTTGGTGACACTAAGTTTGGTTTATATAAAAAGATACCGAGCATTTTCTTTTGTAGCGCTTCTGATTTCTTATTGAAAGACTGGGATATATATGCTAAAATACAAAACTCTAGCTCCCATTGGTCACACACCGATGTCGCTAGCAACCATCCTCGAATGTCATCCTGAAAAATCATTGACAATTAAGGCGACGAAGACCGTTAGTGATGCCGCACACCGCATTGACTGACGGACTGTGGGGCCTTCTGCATGTCTGTCTAACTGTGTGTGTGTGTGTGTGTGTGTGTGTGTGTGTGTGTGTGTGTGTGTGTGTGTGTGTGTGTGTGTGTGTGTGTGTGTGTGTGTGTGTGTGTGTGTGTGTGTGTGTGTGTGTGTGTGTGTGTGTGTGTGTGTTTGTGTGCGTGTGCGTGTGTGTGTGTGTGCGTGCGTGCGTGTGTGTGTGTGTGTGTGCGTGTGTGCGCGCTTCCCCTCTCTTTCTCTCTCACTTTTTCTCTCTCTCTTTACTCTTTTAAAGGAGTACTGACATGATTTTGAAGTGCAGCAAAACGGACGTTTTTGGTTTCCTTGGCATGTAGTGTTAACGCTCTCGCCACACCACATCCAGGAAACACGTATAAATATTTAAGTTTGATTCTAAAGTTTTCATCTCCCAGCATCTGCAAGGCAGCTTCACCGCATGGAGAGCCCTATGACGTTTCAAATCAGCTCACCTGGTTTGCGAAGTCTGGGTTCTGCATGCAGCCTAAATCACAGAAATCGCTGTCGGAGGCACTGGACGACAGTTCACTCATCATGAACCACGTTCGACTGACAGCAAAGGACAGCAGGTGCATATTTCGTGGGTTGCAATCTGCCCGTGACGTCACGGGCAGACTTGACACGTCACTATGAAGCCGCCCTCTCGAAACCGAAACCGAAACTGCTGGTTGAAAGAAGCGGTATTAAAAATATATGCAATGCATCCCCAGGCACCGCGACACTCTTTTTAGGGTTCTCGACACCCGTGCTTTCATTTAGAGCAACAACCCGAAAAATTTTAAAATTCATGTCAGTACTCCTTTAACTTCCAAACTCCCCGATTTCCTTCTCCTCTGCGGGGTAGCATACCTGTTATTCTTAACTGGTTAACATGCCTGCCTTTGCTCTGCTGTTTTTTTTTCCTTGTCACCAACTGTTTGGTTTGCAGGGCTGTGCAGCGCCACGAAGTGAGCACAGCGCCAATAAGTTTGTTTAATAAATGCAAATTACGTGCGCGTATGTCTGTGGTAGCACGGCTGAAACGTGTTCCGTTTATGTCAAAAGTTTAGGATGAACCACCAGCTACGAGCTAACGTGAAACCAAGAATTCCGCCGACTATGTACGTGACATGTTAATTTCCATACTACATGTACAAATAGAAACTGATATAGCGTCGTGTTGTTTAAGTCACTGAATTCAGGAACAGCTTCTTAGTAAATTCCACATTTTTTCTGCGAAACCAGCACACTGTTAAGTTTGGCGGCGACTATGTGTATCATGCCAACCTTTTGAGATGCGGCGATAGAAATAAAATTTTCGCCGAGCTTGTACGATACAAGGTGAAAATTTAACCCTCAAATTGCAACGCTGCGGACGCTGACCTCCGCTAAAAATCGACTTTCAAAACGAACGCTACCGCATCGAGGTTATCAATAAATACAAAAAAAAACGCTTGAAACTGCCTAAAGAATGCAGCAACCCTTGAGCGTAGTCGCCACGGCCATCGATAGGTATTTCGGCCGTGCTCATGCATTATGCATATGGCTGTGGTCATGCCCCCAGCCACCAAAGCGAACATTGTCGCTGACTACAGGGATGTTACTCGGTAACGACAGCCGGTTGCCATGGTTTCGTTGAAATTTTGCCATTCACCTTGCTTGCCAGGTTAAATTTTCCTTGGACGTCACAGCAGTAGAAACAGGCATACGTATGTTATAATCATCGTGTAAGCCTTTGAGCCGTGTCTCCAAGGCAAATCGCCTTTGTAATAACGATTCCTGGTCCTTGAAGTCGCCGCAACTCGTTTAGGTGGTGTTGCCGATAGTTTTGGCATCTGGATTCCGCCGAAGAGAGGCCACTCTGCTATGCCACTTGTGGCTAAGAGTGGCTTTCACGAAGTCATATTCGTTTCGAATAGGGATGGCCGACAACGCTCTTTGCAACGCCTGCGGCACCGAGGAGACCTTGCAGCATATCTTCTGCGACTGTCCTCGCTACGATTCGCAGAGACGATCCCTCATATTCGCTCTCGCTCGTCTTCACAACAGACCGTTGGCACTAGAAACAATTCTCCAATGTCATCCTGATAAGTCATCGAGAATTCAAGCAACCGAGGCATTGCTCAAATTCCTAAGGACAACACACTTACACGAGCGGCTGTAGACTTTTTAATGATGCCGCATACCGCACAAGACTGCCTCTCTGCGCTGTGAAGTTACGTGTGTGCGTGTGTGTTCCCCTCTCTTTCTCTTTCTTTACTCTTTTTTCAATCTCCCCCATCCCTTCCCCCTGTGCAGGGTAGCATACCGGTTATGCCAAACTGGTTAACATCCCTGTCTTTCCTCTCTCCCGTTTTCCTTCCTTCCTTCCTGGTCCTTCATGCAATCAGTTCTTATAGCAGCGTTTCACAGCCTTATCTGCTCAAGAGTGAAGGCTGACAGGTTTGACGCGTTTCTGTGGTTCAGTATTCTGTATTAGGGCCACTACACCAGTAAGGCTACCGGCATCTCTGTTGCGAGTCGTAGTAGGTTCATTGCCACTGTACCCTTTTATAAAATTATAGTACCCTTCTTTTTTCCTACTGAGGTGTCAACGTTATTGCTGTTGATGTACACTGCATGCATTTCTTAGCGGGTTTCTAATAGATCTAAAGTGGAAAACACGACATCTGAAGCAATAATATTGTAAGGTCTTGAGGATTTCGAAAATTTAAAGAAATGTAGTAGGCTAATCACTTAAATTTTTCGACTGAATCACTGAGTGAGTGAGTGAGTGAGTGAGTGAGTGAGTGAGTGAGTGAGTGAGTGAGTGAGTGAGTGAGTGAGTGAGTGAGTGAGTGAGTGAGTGAGGCAAGCAAGCAAGCATTAGAGTGATATAAGGTGATAGGGTGAGCATATGAGCAAGAAGGGTAGTGAATATTTTGCTTCAGTGGGAACGCGCAGCAGCCTTTGCATTTTGTGCAGGTATCTTTTTCTTATTTTTTATCGTTTTGACAATTGCCAAATGCTACGTAAACTTCTGCAATATTTCTCCTAAGATAGGCACCATTATTCTATATCATTATGTTATACCTAAAATTAAATTTTCAACGTTTGTAGATACTGCAATATTGAGTTTGTAATACGCGGATACATTATTTAACGCTACGGAGCGAGCTTCTGCCGCGTTCACGGTTCGCTTTAACTGGTATCTCGACGCGTCTTAGTATAGTATGCGAAATGCTGCCATCTTGTACGCTGAGCGCTCTGAATAAAGGTGTTTAACAGACGCCCGCATCCTCCATTGAAGTAATTATGGATTTATGACTTCTCTAGGCATACGCCTTGTCCGATAAGGATGGTCACGTTGAAGCCGGATGGTTTGGTAATCTCTTGTAGCCGAGCAGCCATGCTGCATAATTAACGAGAGACGGGCGACTTTAAACCAACTTCGTTTACAATCCACTTCGTGCAGGTTTGTGGTAAGCCCAACATTGCAGAAGTGAGATGCCGCGCTCCACTTTCCGCATTGATAGGTAATTATTCTTCGAAGTTCTGTCGTAATCTCCGCCTATGCTTTAGCATTAAAGGAGTGAAATTCGTCACGCGTAACCCTTCTTTAAAACAAGCAAAATTGCATCAAGAGCGGTCGTTTCACGGTGTATTACTTCTGAAGTGGTATTCGAAACAGCTCGATACTGCTCGGTTTGCGAAAAAGCTATGTGTCATGCAAGATTCATTCTAGGAATGTGAAACTTAAGAATGTAAAATTATTATGAACAGTATTTTCTTCCCAATATATAGACTTCTGAATCTTGGCGTCAAGTTGCGATATGTCGGTATCTTATAAACTACTTAAGCTCAGTTTGTATAACTTGAATTCGTTCTAGCAGCAACGGTTTCACTTTCGTGAGAACGTTTTTCTGCGTTGACAAAAAATGAAAGTGAGAGAACTAGATTAAATTCTCTACCAATTCCACCAAAACACAAATTTACTGCATATACGGCCAGCACCAGCCTTGGGTTATGACAGCATAATTACAGTAGACAAACACAACGCGCACACTGATCTGCTGAACACGCGAGCAGCGGGAACGACAAGCCGGGCTGATGTAATCGCAGAAAACAAATATAGAGAGAATCACGTGTTAAGCATATCGACAAATGTATCATCACGCGATATGCTACAGTTTTCTATGGTGTGATGAGGTGCCCTAACGCCGCTCAGAAGACGACGAAGCGGCGCCGAAAACGTGCAAGTACGCGCACTTAGGAGTATTCACCCATCATGAAGATGCCTCCCTGCACGTGCCCGCGTGGCGCGAGGAAAAAAAAAAGAAGAAAAGGAACAGGCCACGTCGACGGACCAGACGGAGCCAGAAGCTGGTGCAGAGAAGACGCGTTGGCCTGGTCGGACGTCAACGTTCGGGAGGCCAACATCCATAGGAGGGACCTGGTCGAGCGTCAACGCCCGAGGGACCTCGTAGCGACACGTCTTCTGCCCCGGCGCCCAGCAGACGCAGAGGAACCTGCGACATCTCACCTGGTCCTTCTCTCCCAAGAGCATCAACGCCGCTTCGACCGCTGAGTCAAGCCCCAAACGCGTGAGCGCGTCGTTTCCTTGAACTTTTTCCAAAAGACGCTTTGCATTTCTTTTTGATTGCTGTGCTTTGTATTTGTGTCGTTTGTTCTTTTGATGTCAGAATATATGTTTGTGTGCCGTGCCAGTGGCGTCCTCTTCCTTGCGGCCCTCACAAGCGTCTCTGACGCCACGCAGTAAACCTGCTCCCCGAACCAATATCATAACATATGGTACATACGCACACACGTGTACGATATGCTGCATATAGAGCACTAAGCCTACTCCTTTAGGCACTTTCTGCTTGGCACATGCTACCTGGGTGTCCGTGTGCTGCGCTCTTTGTTGCCAGCGTGCCGCTGTTTTATCATGAATTTCGTGACCGATCATGCAGTTGAGGGATCCATCATGTGTTAAGTAGACAAAATTGTTCACGTAGTTACGACTAGAAACTTTCAATTTGCCCTATTCCTAGATACGGTTGATAAGCTTACCTAAGACTAACACTCTCAAAGAACCCTGCCATAAAGGGTGAGAAAATGGGGCAGCGAGTCTGTGAACGAGAACGAAACAAACAGAAAAAGTGCCGTATAAAGAACAAATTGTGAAAACCGACTACGTTGATGTAAATGCGCAGCTCGGCTTATTAGATGTTTTTAAACTTATTTTGTTCCTCAGAAACTGTGTTGGAGGTGTTAGCGTTGCGTTGAAACCTCTTTAACGACGACAGAATGAGAGATATAGAGTTTCTCTGTTTGGACGAGTCTATTTTGTCTATTTTGGACGAGTCAGCATGAGGTCCTGCTTCGATGGCGCCAATGCATGATGTAGTTGATGAATGAAGCTCCTATTAAGTAGACTAAACACTATTTTTACAAGAAAGTCTGCATGCATGGCTCAATCTAGGGATACATGATAACAGCTTCGCCTATTAAAAACTAAAAAGCGGATACATAGCCTCGTCAGTAGTATTTGAACTGCAGTATAGCTTTGATAACTGCACGGACGTAACTTTTTTTCTCATTAGTTTCGCTTGTCTTTCATTATTTCGCATGGGAAAATTATGTCGGATGAACAACGGTGCACGATAAACAGTTACTGAAAAAAATTGCGGTTACTCTGCCGTATGAGAACAACAAAAAGAAATTTAGTTAACGAAGGAAACATGAAAACGTACAATGAAGACAAGAACATTTAACAAGAAAATCTCCGAAATTTGTATAACCTAACGGCATTTTATGATTTGGCTCCGTAGAATACTCACGATTGCGAAGCAGTTGCTAACATTATAGCACGGTTAGGAGATGCCGTTAGCAGTGATCTGCGCGCATGAAAGATTGTACTTAATCACTGATTTACATCGAACATTACGTGATAAACAGATTCGACCATACTAGCTGTCGTACGCGTGTTCGTTGCAGCTCGTAGTGCTTACTCTGCCGCATAATCATTGCTTTTGAGGCGGAGCACGCTTCACAAGGTTAACGACGTGATGTCGGCTGAGCACTTCCTTAGGTCGTGAAGGCCCACGACCTAAGGAACCTAAAAACGGTAATTTGGGAGACTGAGAATTGAAGACCTTATTACCTGAAACAACACTTACGATTCCAATTGCATTAAAGTACTGTCACCGAATCGCATTGAGATATAACTAAATACATCTCATCAGTACACGAGGTGTTCGACACAGCGCAATCGCGTTCTCAAGCGAAAAGAGAAACACATCTATAGGAAACATATCAGTAATTTATGTTCACCGACTAGCAAAGAAGAAGCAAACAGCCCAAAAATAAGACAAGTAAAGAACGCACACAAGACTGCGCACACGCACCCGTACAGGTGCCTGAACAGGACATGACGGTATACCTATAAGAAAGGAGCAAAAAACAAACGAACAAAAGAAAACACCCCATTGTTTGAGGACAGCTGAGAAATTCCGAATGTAATGTCGGGATGGAAGCATGGAATCGTAGAACAGAAGGACACGGGTGAGCGAACACTGATATCTCGGTTCCGACGAGACTCGAGTGTCGCAAATGAATGCCGCTGAATATGGACGCCATCCCCATTGCATAACATACTCTTCATTGTTGACCGTGACGAGAAAACTGTAACGGTCCCTAGCAAAATGCACGTATGCCACCAGCGAAACAAAATACGGCACGTGCAGCTGGCAAAGATATGGGCACGTAAAAGCCCACGCACGGGATGCGTGTCGCTCATATCATAGCTCTGCACTCTAAGAGCCACTTTGCTGCAAAGCTCTGAGGTAACGGAGGGTGGGTGGAGGGGGAAGGGGACGCGCCTGTGCCAATAGCGCGGAGCACGGCGAAAGCTCGGTAGTTCGCGTTCGTCCGTCCCTCAATCACCTTACGCGGCTCTCGTTTTTGTCGTACATTATTCACGCAACGTCGGCGTGTCGGATACGAGCGAAACGTGTACTCGTGGAAGATAAAACTTAGAAATACGCGCTGCTTGGAGGGAACGCGCGAGAGAGAGAGCAGGAGAGAGGGAGATAAATGGTACGCGACGCGTGAGAAAGCTGAAAAAAAGGGGAGGTTTGGAAAAAGGGGCGAACGTTGTTGCAGCGTTTGCAGAAGCGTTCTTCAATACAAAAGCACTCAAGTAAGAAGAGCGTCTTCTGGAGGGAAGTGAAAGGAGAGACCTGAGCCGGAAAAAAGAGGTGGCGCCGATAACAGGCGCACTGGTATCGAGAAAGGCGGGAAGCGCACCCCGCTAAGCTGCACTCAACGCAACGTGCAGCACTCACCTTGAACAAGCCACGTAGGGAAGCACGGGGAATTCGCTGCCCTGATAGCCGGCATATGGCTGATAGGATGGCCGGTGCGGCGCAGCATTATTACAGCCATACGAGGCAAGCTCAGCTTCGGCACGCTATAGCAGGCGTCAGAAAGTGGCTCTTCGCGTCCACCGTACAACTCATCCTTCGTGTAGCAACGTTCAAGCTTTTGACCATTTTTTGAGGGCTTCGGGCAATTCTTCTTTCTTTTTTTTCACATATCTGGGGTACGGCGGGGAATGGTGCACCTCGTCCGTATCTCGAGGAGGAGGAGAAATGATGGGAGGAAGGTCATGATTGCCTGGGGTTGCAAATGGGAGGCCGAAAGGCAATCGGAGTTTTTGCTGAATGCTTTTCGTACGTGTCGTGGAAAGTTTTCGTTCCATCGACATTATCAGCGTAGTGCAAAAAAATACACCATCTCCCGCTAAAGGGGGACCATGAGGCGATGCGAAGCCGGAGCACTTGCACGATCGCGTTCCGTTGGCGTTCGTTGGGCATGCTACCGACCTCGCGTCGTGGAACGCGAAGAGGGACGCTACGCGCGTCGTATCTTCCATCTAGCCTGGCCGTTAATTCTCACAGGGCGAGCGAGGAACGCGGTCGACAGGCGGGCGAGAGGGGGGCAGCGTGGGAGAGGAGAGAGAAGCGGAGGGGACGCGCATGCGCTCGAGCTCATCGCGGCGTTGCGCAGGAGAGAATTTCGGGATGTCTAGCCCGCTTTTCAGAGGAAGAGTGGAAAGGGGGAGGGGAGAGGGAAAGTGGAGAGGGGAGGGGAGAGGGAAAGTGGAGAGGGGAGGGGAGAGGGTGAGTGGAGAGGAGGTGTGTGGGGAGGGTATGCGCATGCGCAGTAAGGGTGGTCACGCCGCACACCACCACCATCGGATTGAGCTCCGCCTTAAGGTACTTCGCATGTAATATTACAGAAATCACGAGGCCCCTGCGTAGGTTCTACATAAACAATAATTCCGATCCTGCCGAGCTGCTTGTTGGAGCCATACTGCGTCGATGAACGTGGCGTCGTTGAAATGTGATTGTAGAGTGGCAGAAACTGAGTACACGGGACGTCAGATTTTCCAGCCGATTCGTTCGCTGCGAGCCATTGAAGGACACCTGAAAAGTTCTTAGCAATGAATCAAGACATGACAGGATTAGTGCGCAATTAATTCAGTACAACAGTCTTCGGAGAGAGGCAGACAGATGTTACGAGACATTATGTATGTAGCACCTATCTTGTATGTTCTGATGTTATGGTGAGAACGTTGCTTGACTAACTTTTTTGTCACATTGCTACCGCAAACACATTGATTGACACGTAATTTTTTAACGTCCTTGTGCTAATATGAGAACGTTGCTTGATATGTGATTTTATGCGTTATCTGCTCGACCCCTTCAAGAGCTAAGGAATAGTCGGCGACTTATTTATGCGCCAACATCTCCTTATATTATACTAATAAAAAAGCGTCGATAGTACAGCTCAGATTAAGAATCATATTTTAAGGCACAATGTTGCTTTCGTTCCTACTGATTCTTTTTTTCTGTGTTTTCATGTTTTCCAGAAAACCGACTGCGCAGCAAAGAAAACTTTTAGGACATTAAAACATTCTTGGGGGTACAGGTTGCTTTAATATCTCGAAGTAAGGACGGAATTTTCAAAATGTTTCTACTGTCAGTAACGTAAGTCGGTGATATTTTTGCGTCATTATTGGCATAATACTTCAAAAGTATTAAAAAAAAGAGAGAGAAATGACCTGGTTTTACGGTTTCAGTGAAGTAGGGACGATATAAGCTTGCCAAAAGGTTTACACTGAAGTTTAGACCAAATCGCTTCCAGGCAATATACTTTCGCGGACAAAATAACGAAAGCAGTTCATGAACTTTCAGAGAGAGAAGGACAGAAAAGCTTTCAGCCTTTCGGCGATCTCCAAAGACAGTTTGTGTAAAGCGGAGGCCCATTTGGAACCGATATTTGTGAAGAAGTAATAACTTCCCACGATGACCTGGTACCCGCATGCAGCGACAGCTTCTCGTTTAATGCAGCTGCACTACCTTGAAATCGGTCCTTTGCGTTCAATTTAGAAGAAAAAAAATATTATTTAAGTAACGCCTCCCTGTGTCAACGTAGATGTCCTCGTCCCAGCCAGAAAACGGTCATTCATGAACCAGCTTACGGCGCCACGTGTTATTTTCTCAGCAATTCGCCCCCACCTATCGCTTCTTTGTTTGCCCCATGCGCGCAAAGAGGAACCGCCTCTTAAGTAAAGCGAAGCGCTCAGAAATGGATACCCACTCTCAGATAAAAGAAAAAGCGCTCGGGCTGAGCTCAGCTAAATAAAGACCCCCGGCGAAGTGTCATAAAACTTTCCCGAAAGGTAGTCCCGCCGGCAAGCAACCTCAGACACCCTTTCAGCGCCATGTTTCTATCACCAACTCGTTTGGCACTTTCTGCTTCGTATTTGCGAGGTAGCTACCTATGTACTTATAGAACAGTAAGACAAGCAAAGTACCTAAAGCGAACATGGTGACAATGCGAAAAGAAACTGAAAAGCAAGTCTTCCCATTTCTTGCTCCGGTGCCCATTTATTGTCGTCCATTGTGTTCCGACGAATGCGCAGAGAGAAAGAACAAAATAAAAGAAAGAACAAAATACACGTAATACATCGCTGGTTTAGCGCTTTTTTATTGTTTCGTTCCTTTGTAAGTTGCGGCTCTGCGACTGTGGACAGCAGAAATGGTAGGCGACTGCTGCTCTGGCTGCCGAGATATGGCGCTCCAACATTGGGATCTCCCCAGAATTCACGAGGGGGCCGTAAAGCTAGCCGCTCATTGTAGCTTCCGCATTTCTTGCTTTTTTTCTACTTTTGGAGATGAAGTCGCAATCTGCGCTACGTGAGACTGCTTGCCGAATATAAAGACACCAGAAAGAATTCCTTGAGTTTTGTCGATATTTTTGAACGAAATTATTGCGTGATATTAGACACGTGCGTCATGTTAATCGGACAGTACGTCCGTGAACCCACGCTGATTACGGCAATGTTCAAGACAGAAAATCATAACGTGGGGTCAGCACAGAGTAAGGATGGCATGCTTATGCATTATGAAGCACTCTTAGGTAGATATTGTGCTTCAACGTGATCTCTCACTTAAGCGCCCTTGCCTGTCACTATGAGCGTATTTTCTAGTGCTTACCTGAGACCTCATCAGCCCAGCAAAATGATTAGAACCCTTCTGAAATATTTGAAAGCGGCTGATTCCAGTTTCTAACTCTAACTACGATGCACGATGCTCGTGAATCATCTGTACTCCTGTCTTCTCTCTTTCTCTCCCTAGTTTGCGCCCACATTTCTTCTGTATTTATTTGAAAAAATTCTATAGCATAAAACATCCCTGCTTTTCCTTCAATCCCGCTTTCATTTTCTGTTGCTACTACTTCGATATTGTGATATTCCTTCTGAAGAAACTAGTGCTAATGACATGCAGATGCTATGGTTGCTTCAGCTGTTAAAAGAACAAAAAAATGTTTAGATTGAACTTTTTATTTCAGATTAACGTTAGCAAACCACCTTGATGTTCACTGCCATACTTTCATCTTTGACTAGCAGGCCCATCTGCAAATATTAAATATTGACCTAATGATATATTTTCCAACTACCGATCTGTTATCGTCATTCCTTTATTTCACAAGTGCAATAATTGGTTACAAAGTCTGACCTAAACAGACAACCCCATTGCAAGGTAACGTCATTATGCTTGCATTGCAGTTGTTTGTTTAGTCGTTTATCACTGTTTCGTTTTTTTTAATGCCCCCGCCGGTTAGTTCTTCAGTCAGCAGCAGATAAGATACAAGACTGTAGCAAGGCATATAATTCCCTCACTGGTTAGGTGTCATAGAGACAGAGTTACCATTCACAGGGTAGAACTAATAATAATATCCGATGTTTAACGTCCCAAAACCACGATATGATTATCAGAGACGCCGTAGTGGAGGGCTCCGGAAATGCAGCTGCCGCTGCCGGGATTCGATCCCGCGACCTTCGGGTAAGCAGTCGAGTGCCATAACCACTAGACCACCATGGCGGGGCACAGGGTAGAACTGGCGACGTCTCTGGTACGCGAGGAAACACAGACAACTGAAGTATCGTGCCGATTAGCAGGTAACAACTCGTGCTCACAAAATTAAATTGGTTATTCGCACTATCTGAACAGCTGCTGACAGTGATAACACCATCAAGGTGCCGCATTATTACAGATACTGCAGGTGGTTACCTGTCAGAAGGTCATGGATGAGCCTACCCAATCCCTTCCCTTGTGTAATTATTAATCTGAGAAGTTGCTCATTGCCTGAGCGCCGGCCTCTTAAAATGGAGAAGTTACAATATACGCTTAAGTTTGAGCAAAATAGCGACGTACAGTCACAGGATCTACGCCGAGGAAAGAAACACGGATTTTGTCCCTAATGTAACTTGGGTACTTCGTTTCAGTGTTTCGGACGTCTGACTAATTATGCGAGTAATTTTTCAATTAGTTGTAATATATAGCAAGTATGAAAACCACATATTATCGCACTCTTCCTCCTACAAAAAGCTAACGTTCGACGTTGCGCATTCTACATCCGACAGCAAAAGCTCACGGGACGCGATATGTTAGAGAAACTTTATTCTCGCTTTCTCTTGGAACATAAACACCAAATAAGTGTTCCAGCCTGCAGCTCGTGTTGTAACCTGCACACTCACCGGCTAGATTAGAAGCATTACGCGCCAATAGAGGCGGAATTCGCATTCGTTGTAGAGCGAACGTTCCGGAAATTGTTACGGTTGGGTGTACCTTTTAAGAAAATTTTCTGGATATGAATAGTGCGCATTCTTTGCGCAGATGTTAAAATTTCGGAAATTTGCGCAAATCAGCCAACATGTGGCGTAAAAAAGAATGAAACGCAAAACAACGTAGACATAGATTACAAAACCTTGCTTCAGCCACCTCTGTTCCATTTTGTGATTGCTACGGCCTGACGGTATTAGAATGGAGGTTGGACTTAAATTACGAATGGTTTTAGGTTGAGCAATAGCTCGCGTAGGCGGGAACTCAGAGGCTTCAGAGTAAAGTAATGAAATGTGGGGGCGTTAAAACATATATTCGCTGCTGCGGAGGAGACTTGCCACAACACTACAGTAAAGACGTAAGAAACGGAGCAAAAGTAAGACTTACACACAAACAGAAGGTGAATGGAGCATGAACAACGGTAGACTTCCGGTGCTCCATTCTAGAGGACGCTGAAATAATGGAAAAGAATGAGGTGCGAAGGAACAACATTATTCATTAATAATAATATCGCATCTGTGGTGACGTGCGGTGTACACAGCAAAGTAAGATGAATCCGACATGACGGCTGACAAGAGCTCGAAGGAACTGCTCTTTCTCTGCGCCGCGCAATAATTCAAGAACCTCACGAGGAACAAAAAATGATCGATAGGATGAGTTCTGTTTCCTCAGATGTTGTTCTCCGGCAGAATCTCGCACTGGTGATGTCAAATTACTAACGCTGTGCTTTTTTACTCTTAAAGCGTAAATAAATACTTACGATGCTTGAGTTCACATAAAAATGGAAAGGAAATACGCTGGGCGCAGAGCTGCAGTGCTTTTATGATATCGTGTTCTAGAACAGTTTTAATCTAGGATGGTAACTGGACAATGCAACATTAACACAAAATACATTTTTCTTCTCAGTTAACATACCTTGGCTGTGCCTTCCACATTTGTATTGCAGGCTTCATTTCTACGCCCCTTCTATGACTCAGCATCATTTCGTCTATTTCTTAAGTAATGAGCGGAAAGAAAGCTTTAGCACAATATTTTCAGCGCCTTTCTTTCTTGTTCTGGGAAAAAAACGGGAGTCTTACTAAATAGGTATTTTCCTGGTTATTTTTTCTGTCTACGTTACCTTACGCTGAACTTGGTCGATTTACCTGCCCATTGCAGGGTGATATAAAATTCAAAAAAAAAAACAAAATAAAATACGCGCAAGTGCGTTGAAACTTTGCGAATTCAGGCTAAGTGGTCCCTTTTTCTATGCCGGAAGATGTCATCTCATCGAAGCGATACGCTGGGCAACTGTTCCTGCAGTTACCTAAATAGTAAGCGTACTTGATGTACATCTGAATGTATTCAATGGGTAATAGGTAGCGTTTCATTTATTATTCATCTCAATAATGACATCGACATGAATGTTCTACAATACGTTAAAGGCCAACTCCGGCGATATTTTGGCCATGTCAAAGTAATGGTGCTTTTATGTTCCTGAGACGCTCCTGTTACGGGCCCGATAGCAGGAATACTCGGCAAACTGGAGAATAATTTTAAATAAGTAAAGAAGCGCAGCACCGAAACAGAAACCCAACCGAGTGTACTGTCTACGTATGACGTAGACGTTGTTACGAACGAACCGGAAGTCGGGCAAGGCATGCCGGTCACGCCGGCGCGGAGTATGAAAACTATGACAGCCGGGACGACCAGCGAAGCGCCGGCCAAACCAACGCTGTCTGTCGCCTTGTGCACAGCAGACGCTCGCTGTAGCGGCCGAAGCGCCGAAGTTAGCGGTGCCCTCAGCTGCGTCACTTCCGCCGCCTCCCCAACACTGACGTCACAGACGCAATGTTGCCAATAATTGTGGGAAGCCAGGAGGACGTTTGCAGACAATCTTTAAAATTCATTTGCAAACAATCTGTGCATGTCTCAAGCCTGTAATTTAGCATAAATGACAGAAACGTGCAAAGGAACGTACCCAGCGAATTTCGTTGAGATCCATCGACCTCGAAAAATCGCCGGAGTTGGCCTTTGTGTCCGGTGGCTACCCTACACTGGGGGAATGGGAAAGAGAAATAGAAAGATGAAGATAAACGTGATACGAAGAGTGAAATGAGACAATGGCACACAGTTTGCACAACGCTTACGCTCCACAAGGCTAAACAAACGAAAGTAGCTTAAGACGACGAGTGTGTCTGAAAAAAAAAGAAAAAAAAAGTAAGGGCGATTTTCTCGCATGAGACGTGCACACAGTGTTAGTCTCTAAAACAAAGACGTTCAAGACATGACTGTCTTTCGTGAAATCCTCTGTTCAAACATACATTAAGGGTTTTCTTTCTAGAAGTAATAACCTGCAGGTACAGATTAAGTGGGTTATGTGTTGCCGTACGATACACGCAAACCACAGTGACAACCTTATTCGGTCGATTTCAAGCTATGTATACTGAGTGTCTGCAGCATCTACTCGAATTCTGTGTAGTCATAACTAACCCCCCCCCCCCCCCCACACACACACATTGAAGCCACGTGACATGCGAAACTCGCGCATAGAATTGTTAATGCTTATGGGACCCTTGTTGTGAGTCAGGTTAGATAGCATGATCACAGAACAAGAGAGCTGATCTATCGCTCGTAGGAAAGGCATCAAAAGCGGCTGTGCGGAGTAGTTTGCAGAAGCAGCAATGCAGCCTCCTTGAACGTTTCCCGCTACTCCGCAGTGACAAAAAAAGCAAGCACAGCGCAATGCTGTGCTGCATGTTACAGGCTTCATGAATAAGCACTTGAGGTCGTAGATCATGTGGTAATCCGTTAGTGGTTACTTTAAGGATAACAAGGTAACACGTAATCTTGTACAGATGACCAAATATTAGACCAACAGAAAGCTAAGCTAGTCGGTAGGAATTTATGGTAAAACACGGTACGCGTGCCAACCCGCACACAAGAGAGAAGTCAGGACAACGTAGGTTTGTGTTGTGTTTTCCAGACTTCTCTCTGTGCTCGTGTTTGCACGACTACGATCTTTTATGATGAATGGCCAAAGAGCTCACTGACCACTTAGACATGCCTGTAAAAGGTGTTTATTCACACAACCAGCCCCTTGGCAACTGAATAGTTTTCTCGGCTCAGTACCCAAAAACTACTGACGTCAGCTGAATGATCCATACGCTTAGAGAGTGCTGAGTGCTAAAAGCAATTCAAAACAAACAAACAAAAAAAAGAAACGAGCGCATCGTACAGAGCGTGGACAGAAATCGTGCGCTGCGTTATTCACTGAAATGTGCAGGCGAGTATTCAAGCACAGGGGACTTGAGGTGGAGTGCCTCCGTGCCAACGTGTTCGCTTTCGTCAGCAGAGCAGGGCGAAGCTAATCGAGTTTAGGTGTTCTCCGGGTGTTTGGACCAACGTCGCTGCTTCCGAAGCACAGCACAGCCGGTACCGTATTGATTATTTGCGACGATGTCGAACTGGAACTCACTAAAAGGCCACACGGCATACGTTGTCGATATCTGGGTCACGTATGTAGAGAATATACGGGAACGAGGACACAGGCAGCAGAGTCTGTACCTTAGATTGTTTCTGAGCCCGTGATTGCATGTGTACAGATTTGAACTTACGTGCACGACGCGCCGTCGAGAGCATGCTGATTCCCTAAACCGGCACTGTGATTTTATGTATTTTGTGTGGTTTTCATTGGTGGCGCTCAATTTAAGATAAGTGGTGATAAGCATATGTGGTAATACGCTTAAAGCGAAACATTTTAACGGATGCGTTTTTATCGGACACTGTCACTAGAAGATGTTTTCTCACGGACTTAGTTCGAACGTACTGAATGAAATTGCTATACGCTAAACAATCGCAGGCGCTATTCCGAAGCACAGCAGAGGAGGAGAACGATGCAAATTTTAAAGCTTATTTTGAAGTATTATATTAATGCGCGCGCGCACGCAGCGTGTACCAAACAAAGGCAGATATAGTGCCCTTAGCCGCGCTTCTTCTCTAGTACATACATAATGTTCAATTCATAAGTGGTGTTTATTCTTTGCTAATGGTCGCTATTTGAATTCCTACTGGTTTCTTGCAGTATTCTTTGAGGTTCACCGTCAGGGTTTCTTCAATAAACGCGACCTCTGTCCTTTAAAAGACAAATTTCGCAAGCGCGCAATATCTCTTCCATTGCCTGCAATAACCAAGTGCCGCGGCTCTCCTTTTCGTGTACACCTGCGTGCGCTTACACCCGAATAATTTGCTTCGTGGCACAATGTTTTCTAAAAAATAAGAAGCATAAACTGGACAAACACGGGAAGGAAATACAACGTCTCCTAAAACGCGCTAGCTTCCCGCGTATACGCTGTAGTTAATGCGGAACGAACGATGTCGACGCCAAAATGAAGTCTACTGGCGTTCGAGCTCGGCTGTAACGAGTTTCAGCTTTCCAGGCTCCGCGACGGCCTCGTACGAACCTGCAAAGTCGGCTCAGTCGACGAGACCTGCAACGGTCGAAGTTGGACCATCAACTCGCGAGACGACTTTTTTTCACGCGCACCATTTGCTGCCAAATTAAATGCCCGGGCCGCCGAAGGCAGCGACCACGCAATTAGGAGGCGGCGCAACCTATACACGAGGGCCGAAGAATCACGTTCCGCTTCTCCCTCCCGCCACACGCTGAAGGCCGAGATCGCCACTGTACCACAGTTCTCCGCGCATTACTCGACCGCCGAATACGAGCAGGCCGGAGAGCTTTAGTCATGCTAGAGGGCGCGCGAATCAAAGTAGCATCCTTCGTTAAACTGTGCTACAGTTACAAGGTACACCATGTTAGGAAGCACGCACTGAACCACATAGGAATGACACCATTTCAGTGGGACACCACATAGTTGATAGTTTGTGCTTGTGGTGTCGTCCACGTTCCTCGTGTTCTTCCTAACCTAGTGTAGTAACTGTAGCGCAGTTTAACCAACATGCAAAACCAATTAGCCCTGCTAGCATCCTTAGTTGGAGGAACCAACGACTGCGCTGAGCCGCTTGAAGAGGTCCATTACGCAAGAAACACCATGCGTAAACGAGAAGGCACAACGGAGGAAAACCAAGAGATGCAATGCAGCGAAAATCAGAGTGACGGAAGCCACAGCAACTACCACATAACATTTATTGTAATACCAAACATTGGCTTCGAAGTGTGTTTGGTATGACGCAATTAACACGTTGTAATAGTAGCTTTTATATACCAGATAGTTACTCATAGCCGGAATTCGCCTCAGAAAAGGGTAAAGTCTAGAAGCGTTTCTAACCCGCTTGGTCTTTCGACGTGGAAGACACTTGATTCAAGCCGATTGTGCCTAAGGAGGTGTACTTCGATATTTGTTTGCAACGCCTCATTGTGATTGTGAACAATGCAGATAAAAATAAGTGGTAGGCAATGCATGCGTGGAACGTTGACTGTTGCCCACGTCTGGGTGCGCATAGTATGAAAAAAAGCCCAAGTCTAATATTTCTGATCATTCGGGAGACAGACTCAGATGTAAGTAACCTGGCAAGAAAACAGAAAACAAAAGGAAAAAAACATTTAAAGTTAACTATTGCCTTTTTTTCCCTGTACTGTCAACCTTTGTCAATGACTTATTTTGTGCCATAGACCTGAGTATTTTTTATCATAACCTAAACAACACTAAAGAGGCCGTATACTTCCAATTTTTTTCGTCTGTAAAAAAAACTGAAATATGAAAAAAAAAAACGCCAGGTCTGCGCGCAGCACAGTCGACGCGAAAGCTAAAAGAGCGGCCTTTCTAGGGCCCGTTCTAAACGCTCTTGGGGAAAATATTACAAGTACACATGCACGGTATCCACTACGCCACAAATCATAATTTTTGTGAGGTAGGGAAGCATTCATTATGCCATTATTTTTCTTTCGGTGGATAACGAGGTACCCGCTACGCACCTGTAAGGCATTATGTGCACTTGTTGATGCCGCATGTGGCTGATGACGATGGAGAACTATGGTTGAGCACTTTGTAGTAGGTGGAGAGCTTTAAACCACACACTCGTTGCGCAATTAGCACTGTGCGATGCCTGGTTGTTATTTAACTCTTCTGCCACTATATTACACATGTTAACGCGATTCTTTGCCCGACATGACAAGGGTCTTTTTGCAAAGGAGTTTCGAGCACCAGCGTGGATCTGTGGTAGAATACTCGACTGCCAAGTAGAGGGTGCAGGTTCAACTCCCAACCGATCATGGATATTTTTTTAATGTGAAGCATCTCTTGCTCGGTACGTCCCGCGACGTTGGCCTTGGCGTCCGCACACACACTACGCATGCGCAACTCTCCTCCTTTCCTCTCTCCAACAGCTGCGCGGTACTCTCTTCACTTCTCTCCCAGCACCTGCTTGCGCTTCTTCTGCGTTCTCGCTTCTGCTTTCGCGGCGCATGCGCTACTCTCCTCCTCTAGTCTCCTCTCCTTAAAGTGTGAATATAAAGCGGGTAGAGCGCTGCGCGCGTTAAGTCCAGCGCTTGCTTCGGTTGATTCCTCTGAAATGCTGGCTCGACATGCCGAAATTCTCTCCTGCGCAACGCCGCGCATGAGCGTCCCCTCCCCCTCTCTCTCCCCTACTACGCTGTCCCCTCTCGGCAGCCTGTCGACCGCGTTCACCGCTCGCCCTGTGAGAATTAACGGCCAGGCTAGAGGGAAGACATGACGCGTGTAGCGTTCCTCTTCGCGTTCCACGACGCGAGGTCGGTAGCATGCCCAACGAACGCCAACGGAACGCGATCGTGCAAGTGCTCCGGCTTCGCATCGCCTCATGGTCCCCTTTAGCGGGAGATGGTGTAATTTTTTTATTTCATTTTTTTCCCTATTTTTCGCGATAGTGGTTGCGGACACCGGCGTCGGCGGTGGCGGCCGACAACTACCCCACTGTCGTTGTGACCTGGTGACGGCTTTCGCTGTAAAAGAAAAAGGAAACAAAACGGCGAGAATGGCATACGCCGCAGAAATAGGAACTATATCACATTCACACTGTCGGCTGTATGGATGTATGCATTTATTACAACACATTGACGACCTACATTACCGTTTCGTGAAGATAACGCATGAAATATGCGTCTCTCTCGCGCAAGTAGTAGATGGAAATTGGCGTTACGTTTGCGAAATAGCCAGTGCAACACAAAGGACACAGATTTGGACAACACGTGCGCTGAGTGTTGCCCAAATTTCTTTCCGTTATTTGACCCACGCTGTAATTTGGAGACGTTTACCCGCGAACTCGCTTAGTGTGCTGTTTTGATCTCTCTGCATTAGTCACCACGGACCCATACTTTGTCACAAGTACCTTTACATAAGCACCTATGTTGTTGATTACAGAGTGAATATTGAGGCACAAGATTACATGTCTTCCTTTCAAGCCGTTTGTATCGCAAGAATTCAGACTTCTATTCCTGAGATGTGCGTGTGCGCCCACAAAATTGAATGTACCCATATGTTCGTGTAAAAAACAGTGTTTTGTCAACGCTTGTTCTATGTCTTCTTTTACGTATTTCCGCCAAAAATTATAATTTGTGGGGATTTACATGCCAAAACCATGACATAATTATGAGACACACCGTAGTCGAAGGTTCCGAAAATTTCGACCGTCTGATGCTCTGTAACGTGCACTGACATCATTAATACACGGGCCTCTATACCATTGCGCCTCCACAGAAATGCGACCGCCGCGGCTTGTGTCGAACCCGCGACCTTCGGGTGAGCATCCGAGCACCGTAATCCCTGTATCAGAGTGGCGGACTACGTATTATATTGCTCCCGCTGTTTTCTACCGTGTATTTCCTATGCAACTCGTTCAGTTTTCCCTCCCTACTGAAACAGTATTGAGTTGTGAACGGGCTAATACGGTAAAGTTAGTGGTAACATTCGGCAGCGCCGCTATATCTTCTCTCCCCGCAAGCTTCGCCGGCGTCCGAATCCATATCGAAACAGTCGCGCTGCGACTCGCTCTAAATCATTCCTCCTCTCGCATTGCGCCGATGCTCGGAACTCGCAATTAGGGGCGCGCCGAAAGCTCGTCGAAGCGGTACCGATTCAATCAGCGCCGAGCCACCCTGAGGCACATTCTCAATTCGGTCGTCTTCGCCCTGGCGGCTGCCATTAACGCTTCTCTATAGGCGGCGCTTTCGGAGCTTCAGAGTGATGAAGATGTCGTAACAGTTGTCGTATTACTGTCGTGCTAAATGTTGCCTGGATGTACCGTAGTGGCATCGTTTTTGTCAACCGAGGTGCAAAATGGTAAAAGCAAGTACTCATCTGGCTACCCTGCTTTTACTACTACGTCATTACTAATTTATAAGCAACACGAACCATTTCTTCATAATTAACCAATAAGCAGGAGAGCGTGGGTGCAAGCAGTGCCATAACGAGAAATTCCATCCCCTGGCTACGCTTCTGGGGCTCGGGAGTGCGCACAGAGGGGGAGGGGGAAGCAGCCGACCCCCCCCCCCCCCTTTAATACCACGTTCTTGCTCTGTGTTCTAGTTGTAATATCGCCAATAGGAGGGGATCTGGAAGGTCGGAGCTGTGCGCTCCGGCAAAACTTAGCCCCCCCCCCCCCCTGCCCCCCTTCTCCACCGACTAATGAAGTACGCAGCACACGCCTATGCCCGGGGGAAGTGAAATTTTACAGAGAGGTGTGGTATCACTAGTGGTTCCTAGAGTTATTGTCGTTCTATTTGAACAACGCTCTTGTAAAATGGAGGGATTGGTTGTATGTGCACAAAACTGGAACCTGTATAGGTTCGCGAGTAGCTCTTGTGTTTAGTGACCTTTACTTAAGCCGTGTGAATAGAAGACTCCAAGGTCATCTCGAAGTTTTGACTGAGACTGTTTTTCGTCCCGTTGATGATCATATGGTGTTATTAATATTATTTGTTTAAGTAGTACTTATAACAGAAGTGGAACTCATGTCTTGAAACTTGCTCAAGAATACGGGCATTGTCTGAAGTTCACATTTGACCCGAAGAGGGTAAACAATATACAGTTTTCGGATTTGAGCTTTTTTATGAAACTAATCGTCGAACGGCTTGATCAATGTTGGTAACAGGTATGGTAGAAAATCAGTGTTCTGGGCTCGAGAAGATCTTTCCGAAATTTTCCCCTCGTTAGAAGTAAAATAGGGCAAAATAACAATGAAAGCGGTCGCTGTGAGATTAAGGATGTGTCATCCTTCGAACCTTGCAAGCGCGGTATGGTGTTAAGATCCAATTTACATTACAGAAATCGTACGTGAGACAAAGCGGCAGATACGGTAACGTGCGCTTAATAGAGCACACTCACTCGCTAAACAATCATAAGGCACCATATCTTGTGTCCCACACGTGTGCTCGCTCACCCGTTTTTTTTTCTGTTTTTTTTTTTCCGATACGATGATACTGTCAACACAGAGATGCCAGCCAACCAGAGAGGTGATAGAGGCCTTCCACAAGAGCAGAATAGAAGACGCAAGCTCCAGTAAAGTGCCGCCGTCTCTATCAAACAAGCAGAGAGAGAGAGTAAAGTTCTTCTTTTATGTTTGAATGGAGGACAGCGTGGAAGGAACCTTAGTTCGGGGTCCCTAGGATGATTCCAGCGACGAGTCGGGCTCAGAGGACCTCGGGAGGTCTGTCGCGAAGAGCATCGTCCCCACAGCTCCTCGTTACGTAAATGATAAAGGAAAAACTGGTAAGGGAGCGAAGTTGTTTGCACTGCATTCAAACGTGACATGGAAGATCATGGGCGAGATTCCGCAGCCCGGGCAAGGAGTCTGCTTATTTTCTCGGCATGTTTGCCGTTACGTGATATGCAATGTTATATACTTGTTAACTTTTTAACACTTCCTCAGTGTTTTTTATGCTTTACTCTTACCTTCATGTCTTTCTTCGAAAAAAAAAAAATTGATTGCGAGTCAGTGCTCGTCCGTGTCCTTTCGCGCTGCACTAAATAAGCATGCTACCTTACCACCAGCCCAGCTTTCGATCCCATTGGTAACAAACTGCGTTAGTCATCAACAACTCTTCTACCTGCTAGCTGCAGGGATACAAATTTGTTCTCGCTTTTAACACGACAGTGGTAGGCAAGAAACCATTTTAGGGGTGTACGAAAAGATGCATTCTGAAATTTAAAGAATGCAGTTGTAAACGCAGGGAAAGGAAGTGATACATTTGAAAATTCCGCGCGAGAATATTATACAGCGTTTCTTTGCCTTCGTGCTCAGGCGAACCCGATAAAGGAGAAAAAGAAATGGTGCGTATATGTTTCAGAAAGAAAGTCAGGGGGAAAGAAAAAGAGGAAAGTAGGGGTCGCCAGCCACATTGCTCGCAAAAAGAGCACTGATCCACGCCTGCCTTTATGTCGAGCTCCTAACGACTCGGAGATAATCTACATCGCAAATAGCGTCGGCGCTGCATATTTAGAAGAATAAGAGGAAGATGGAGGAGGCGGATGCGTCGCCGTGTTCAGGAAGCGTGACTGATGACCGCCGCCTTATTAGTTTCACTTCAACGCGGACGAAATGAGAAGCCGCCCCAGTGAAACTGTTCCAGCAGGCACCACGCTGATATCTCTCGCCTCCCATCTTCTTCCATGCACCCTGTTGGCTCCCGCGTCTACGTTCTCTCTTTTTTTTGTGAGTGTTCCGCTCTAACCCTATATAAAGAGCCCAATGCGTCTTTCTTTTTCATACTCAAGCTCACACTTTTTGTCTTTGCCGTGTGCTGTGCACAGCTCCATTCTTTTATCGCTCGCTAGTGTGAGGGAAGGAGATGATAAAAGACATCGCGGACGTTGACGATAAAGTTCAGTAAACTAAGTGCATTGCCCTTTCAGCTATTGTGACCCGTGGGAGACGCTGTCGAGGAACGCCGGTGGGTACGTTAGCGTCTTTCTTCGTAACTGAACAACAGTTTTGAAATGTCGTTAAGCGAGTATCAATGTATGTGACACAAAGAAGTTTACAGTGTTCTGGCCATGCTGAATTTTCGGCAGCTGAAATGCGATTTCACGATGCAATTCTCGTCGTTCGTCCGCGTGGCTACAGACTAGGGAGCGAAATTTCTTTGAACGAAAGGTGCTAACAGTGGATATACGCGTTAGCTCCAGGAGAGGGTGTGTTTATGCTGTGCTACCAGTGAAAGGTAGGTACTAATTTGGTGCTCGCGCGCCCCGCAATTTGAAAGAGCAGTGTACTGTCAAGGTGATCTCATTGTGATAATTTAAAAACACTTTACTGCGCCGATAAACAATTTACACAACACCTCAGAGTTGAGGCAAAGACTGTAGTAGTATTTGTGGGTGCCCAGATATTTTGCAACAGGAAGAACCCAAGAATTCTTCGTGGCAATCAAGTATTTCTACTGCAGAGCAATGCCACTATTTGAAACTGTTTCCAACAAAAACCCTAAAGAGGCGCCATGTCGGACGAGGAGTCACATTCATAGATCTAGTATTGCGTGGCAGAATGGCACCAGGTGTCCCAGCGCGGGAGTTACCGAACGAGTGGGCGGTTTAAAGTTTTCTATCAGTTACAAAGGGCGCTGAGTCCTAATTCATTATCATCGTCAGCAACTACATGAACAAAATATGTAGCTTCATAGGTGCGCGTATTGCCTTAGAGACGCGTGATGGGCACCTTGATCGCAACTCCGCAAAATGGTAAAATTATCGCGTAGTGGATACTCCGCAGCTGCACTTGCAGCGGGAGCCCTAGGAGAGCTTACAATGCGCACAGGCGATTCTTGCCTCGCATCACTGTAGAGGTGTCCACGGAGAAACGAAGCATGACCAGGTAATGAGGAAGTGACGAGACTCGCTTTGGAAAGGTCAGCTTCCGAATTCCCCAATTTCCCATGCTCACTTGCCCATGCTCAGCTCGGTTGCAGAGCGGCTGATGTCCTCCCAGAGAACGGTGCGAATTTTGCGGTTTCTCTACAATAACGGCCAAAACGACATTCGGAGACCGGGGATGAACGTGTCCCCTCAATAGTGATACTATGTTCTGTGCACTCCCTCGAAACACTGCGGACGACGAATATACTTTGGTTAACCTGTGGACATTCTACGGACATGCACACGAGGATAGGACCCATTCGCTCGCGCATCACCCGTGTTCACGGAATCAATCATCTCTATAATACCTTCTTTTCGTATACTATATTTCTCGTACTAAAGTTATCCGTGGTAGCACACTGTCTAATAAACTTAGCCGTTGTACAAATACTTTTGAACTTTAAATGAAGTGTTTATCGCGGAGGATGGAAGTCACACACACATGCCCATTGTCGCTTGTCATCAAGTCGACGCTATAAGGACAACTGTAGGGCCTTGTTGAAGATGACGAAATTGTGGCACTATGTCGTAGAGAGGTCGCCACTAGTACAAAGCAAATCAAGTTTGTAGGAGCGACGGCCAGGCCGGATAAACATGTCCCAATAGTGCAGCTGTAGACAACATTCGAGACTGCGATGGAGCCTGCATTAAGGCAGGTTGCAGAAGCGAGGATCGAAGCTAAGTATAGCGATGGTATCGCCATTCTCTACAGGCTCGAGGCTAATGGATATCTCGCGCCCTCAGTGGCTGTCGTCTCAAAAAGAAATATTAATGCTCTTTGCAGAGGGATGCGATTTCTACTCCCCCACCTGACTGTCTCGAGAGATAATGGGATTGTGAGCCCGTAAAAGCTCTCCTGTCTGGCCTTCAGTCGTGTATGAAGAAAACCCGTAGAATTATGTTTAACAGTGTTAGCGCAGGTTACGGTGAATTATATTTCTAGAAAAGAGCTATCTATAAAGAATCCGAAGTAACATCGATAGCTTCAATCCTCAAAGACAATGGCGTAGCCAGGGGGCAGGGGCTGATTAATTATTCATTCGTTTCACAAAATCGACGGTGCCTAGAGACCTTGACGAAGTTCTCTGCCGTATGGAAATGATCGCGCGACGAGACGCTACAATTACTGTTTGCACATCTTAGTCGTGTCATGAAATACACTGCGAGACAATTTGCAGGGACGCTGCAAACGTATGAAATCTCATGGCTCAAGAAATATTTCAACCTTTCGTACAAAATCAGCATACGTGCAGATTACGATCTTTCAGACGCAGCAGGTGGTGTTGGGACAGAAATATGCTAGCGTATACTTCACATAGCCAGTCGTCTGAATTTCTCCACTCCTCAGGTTCGCTATTTATGGCAAAAACTCTCTGAACTTCGAATCAGGGTCCGTAATTCTTTTACTGCTCCCTCTTTATCAAGAACGCGCCGGAACGAAATACGTTGATTCATACGCGAAAAAAAGAAAAAAAAGCCATAGGGGAGAAGCTACTAAACGAAGAAATCACAAACACACACTCTCTCTCTGTTAGCCAGTTTATGCACCATAAAAGGCGTTTGATGTCATTTCCAATCCCTTTAGTTTGAGCTGGTCAACGGGGATCTCGAACTTTCTTTTCTTTTCCCAGAAAGTCCGAAATGCATGGCCAGCTGCGCTCGTTCTTCAGGTTCCACACCACTCACCGTCCACTTTCACCCGCACGCGAGTGTTCAACGCATTCTAGAGCAGCGCCCATTCCGTTCTTTTGAAACCACGCAGGCGCTCATTGAGAACATGGCGTGCAGGGGAGAAACCGATGGCTGTGACAGCTTGCATCCACGACGCGTTCTCTGTAGCACCGCGTGTCCTTCTTCTAAGAGTATTTCGGTTTCAGAAGCGATACCAATGGCATCATGCCACGTAATCTTTGAAAAAAAAACGGGTGAAAAAGCAACGTCATTGAAGAGGGCCGGGCCCACGCTTTCTGCGAAAACGAACACGTTTTGAAAGTGTTGGTCCGCAAGACGATCCCGTGAGCGTGAGCGTATGAGTGTGTACGCTGCTGAAAGCGAAGTGTTTGCCGCTTGGATAAGGTAAACGAGCAAAGAAGATGAGATAGCGAAGAAGCGGAGTGGCTTTCCGTTTGTTTTTGTGTCCTGTAGACAGCTCCCTTTTACGCGCGTTTCGTGTTTGTTTGGGCGAATGTTTGCCACCGACGCGTTCTACGAGAGAAAAGCATACAAACCCAAGAAGGAAGACTGAAAGTGAGGCTCATGCGGCAGAGTTGGTCGAAGCACTCTGAAGAAAAAGGCTTATGAAAAGCGTAATCAGCGCCATTAGTTTCCCAGGTGTTGCTGTGAAAACAGCAATGGCGAGTTTGTTTACACCCGTAGCGACGTGTAAATAAATTATTTGCAAAATATGCTTTTCCTAAGAAGCTTCTATCTTAATGGACATGTACGGGGAAATGGTTTCTATCAGCAATAATATACACGTTGTTATCATATTTTCGGTATTTAAAAGGCAAAGTTGGATTTGCGTGACTACCAGAACTCGATCTAAGTGATGTCACTGTTGCTCCATAAGGATATCTGAAAACTGGAAAGTTTATCCAAGTCATACAAAAAGGTTATAACTCTCTGAGCTGCAGTTAACAATATATCTAAGGTGAGCAAGTTGATGCGATATGCACTCCGCTAAAATAAATATGTCAGCTTGACATTTTCAGACGGGCCTGCGGTCGCAAAGCGCGTCTCAGTGAAAAACGGATCCATTATTTGCACAGCCTTCGGGAGTGGTATCTTTGGCGTATACTTCTTTTCGTGTGTATTTCTTTTTTGGCCAGCGTGCCAGCACGCAAACATTCATGTACACGAATATATTTCTTTTGAAACGGAGTATATATTTGTTGATAAGATGTGTACGCTGCTTCAGCAGCGTTTCGTGGACGTGCGAATGTCTCTTCCGTTGTTTTACCGCTTCCGACGATGGTGAAAGAACGAAGTTTACTTCCCGTTTCCTCTTTTTCATTGCGCGGTCGGCGACAAGTCATCGCGTCTCTGCTTCCAAAGAAAAATAAAAAGAAACTAACGCAAGTGTGCTCCCTTTAGGCAGTGATAGAGAAATAAACGGCGAGCAATAACACCAACAGCAGACGAGAAAGCTCTAATAATAATAGTAATAATAGCGAAAAAACGAAGCAAGCAAATACGACAGTCATAGTGGGCGTATAATACGCCGAAAGGAGCCTTGCTCGCTACCCACAGATCAGTGTTCCCTTCGAAGCTTCCTTACCCTCCTCCTCCTTCCAGTCGTTTTCGCATCAGTTGCCTTCCCCTTTCTACGCCGGCTGTGAGCGCCATGCTGCAGTCCACTGTTTGCTTTCGGTATCGTCGCCGTTTCCGCAGGCCCACATCACGCTTCGCCGAGTCGCATAGCCCGGTCCCGGCGATCCCGATGACGAGCGGCTCTCCCCTTTCTGCCTCGGCCGCGCAATCGGACGGGGATGGGACGAACGAGCCGCGGCGGGGGCCAGCGAGCGGAACCAAGGAAGCAGAAATCGTCGGGAATGAATCGGCCCGGCTGCAGACTCGGTCCCGGGCGCTGGCAAGCCCTTGCCCGCAGCGCGCCAGCGATGAGACGATGAGAATGACACGGATTTGCGGGCGCATGCGTCGGACGGCCTTCCTCCCTTCCTTTTTCGCCGTGTGCCTCGTTTTGTGCCGAAAGTGGTGCTCGCTGGAGTTTTAGACCACGGAGTCTGGGATAGAAATGCGCAGGACGTGAGGTCGGGGAAGTGGCTGCCGTTACACAATCTTTCTAACTCACGAGGCTCGTCACAAGAATAAAGAATAAACCAGAAGACGTCGGCGAGGCAGTTCAAGGATTACCCTCTTTTTTTGCGGCACTTCTTGCTTTGTTTAGCAGCACAAGCACGTACTTACTCGGCGCCGCTGAAGAATTTCTATTTTAAGCTGTAGCGCAAGAGAAGCGGAGCACACCAGATGAGGAGGCACGAAATCGTTATGCGCAAGAGTAGTACGAGTGGTACTAGTGATTTAAAAAAAAACTATTCTCTACCACACACACCGAGTTACAACCGTGCATGTACGTTTCTCCTCTTTTATCGCACCGAGTTTTCCTTGCTCCGTACACTTCAAAGTGGACAACTTGTATAAACTCGCGCTTCAGCGCGAAACGTGCCATTGCGTTGGCGTGTCATTAGTATACGCTGAAGAGCTTAAATACTAGAGAAAGAAATGTGATTTCTCGCTATAAATGTAATATTAACTTGCCACTTCCGGTCTCTGAGTCAGGATCAGAAGAGAAGAAACAGGCTGTCGTATTAAACGAGCCTTCGCGACTAAAGTTCACAACTTCCACAAAGGTATACTATAATTCTTCGATACGACTGTCCTAAGCCATGTGTCAATGCGAGTTTTGGTGTAATCAAAACCAAGTCCCAACGATCAATGTTGATAGGAAAAGTAGGAGCAGGCTTGAGCTTCGCCGCAAGAGTAGAACGCGATAACGCAATCGGGTAACGTTCGCATCACATTGTCAATCGGTAGCCAAGCATCGCTTCTTGGTGGATGCCTCAACCGGGCCGCAAAGAAAAGAACGTCTGTGCGAGAAAGACTGGCTGTTTAAAACTATTCTACAATACCTACTGCAAGCACATTTGCGAAGTGCACACTACGCCATAATTATTCCTTTTGCGATTCAGCTAAATGCTCACTACGCGTCCGTAAGGCAACACGCGAACCTACGCAGCTGTTCACTTTGTTGATGCTTTTGCTGATGATAATTAAATATGTCTGAGCGCATTGTAATGGGTGGGCCTTTAAAACGCCCGCTCGTTGCACAATTTACATGCTTTGACGCCTGACGCAACTCTACGCTTCTGCCATGCAATATTACATGCACTTAGGAGACTCCTCGCAATATTTGGCGTTCGTATAGGAAAAAAATAAGCAATTTCAAGCAATGGCGTGACTCTGTGGTAGAACGCCTGCTTGCTACGTAGAAGGCCTGGGTTCAGTTCCGACTGAAACCGGTGTTTTTTTAATATTTCTTTATTTGTATCTATCTCGAATTTTTGCTCACGGACAACGCTAATTTTTCACTCACAACCAAAGACGCCGACACCGTCACCAGAAGTTCTGCAAATACAAGCTTTTTAACGCTATCGCGTTAATATTGTTCTTGCCGCTCTCGTTTAGTAATGAGTGCCCACACGCTCAGAAAAAAAGTGAAAATCACTATTCAAGCACGGCACGTCAGAGGGGGAAAGAAAGAGACAATATTGATGAAAGGCAATCTTATCCGCGCTCAACCCGGTTGACTGCCCTGCACTAGGAAATGGAAAATACACTGAAAGGTGAGGAGGAAGGTAAGGAGAGTTAGTATGGGCGTGACACACGCACACACAGAGATGCGCTCACTTCCGGTTCGTCACAAGCTGTCGAGTAGGTTAGCGGCGCCTCAAGACGCGCAGCGACACTTCGGTAGCCTCGTGCATCGCTGATGCAGCAGTCCACGTTTTCAAGGCCTTTTCCTTTGCTAAAGGCCTGTTACTCAGGTGCCCTGATGCAGCCCGAAGGAAAAGCCTGTCATGGCCCTATGCAGGACAGTCACAGTGGAGGCGTTTTATTATATCTTTTACTTCTCAAATGGCTGCAGCCAAATACAGGATGCACACGAGCTTATGTGAGAATCGCATATCGTTCAAGACACGCTTCATTCATTCATTCATTCATTCATTCATTCATTCATTCATTCATTCATTCATTCATTCATTCATTCATTCATTCATTCATTCATTCATTCATTTTATTTGCAACAACAAAAAATGTTGCGGTAGACCAAGGAAAGAAAAAGCTGATCAAACAGCTTGAAAATGTCCAGGCCACCCCACACGCACGTCAGCAGAAACGGTAAATACAAAAATAAAAATAAAGTACACGTACGCGGAGTGATACACAGAGTTCACAGAGTGATCACAAGAACTGAAGCTCACAAACATTAATTTTCTTCCATGTTCACCTAGCGAAATTTGGACTTACTCTACATGAACGTTACGCAATGCAACGCTTTTATACTTGCACACAACTATTCTTGGCGATGAAGGAACACTACGGGGACGGAGCTTGTGCACATAACCTGCCTGTAGAAAATGAAGTCTTTTTTTGTTATTTTTCAAGCAGAAAACACGCACGCAATTGCGGGGCTATATTCGTTAGCGGTAGCATTCACGCGATATAGCCCTGTAGGCTTCACTCTATTGCAACGAAAAGTTGTCCGCGAGTATATAGCAGCAGAAGCCTCGCAAACGCCTCGATGCAGGCGTGCATCACGAAAAGAAGCAGTCACTTAACCATCGCGCCTTCTATTTGACTTAAAACAAAACTTACTTTCACTTTGCATGACAAAACAATAAAAAAACTACGACGTATTGGGTTCGATACAGAGGACCTAAGACTAAGACGCGTACACGATGTTTTCTACCTTTCTTATTTTAAGTCATTAAAGTTCTCCTCCTTGGTATTAAGCGCTAAGCCTGTCCACATCGACAGTTTTATTTATAGGTTTTAAAGTAGAATCATCATTAAAAATTAATCTTTTTTATAACTATATTATTTACTTGTGCGTGACAACTCTATGTACATGCCCTTTTTTCTTGCTATCGTTTTTGACACCCTTGGGCACACACCCGTATTAGCGCCTTGCGCCAATAGACTAACTGCATTACTAACATCGTCATCGTCATCACGTTTCCTATATGCCGTATAAGACGCTACGAATAAAAACTGTCAGTTGATCACTTCTATAATGTCGCTGCTAGTAGCAGATCAACTCGAACTTTCCTCACAAATTGCGCCGTAGTTATAATTTACTCGGCTTTCGTTTATATTTGCGTTTGGCTTGTCTGCTCTAAGTACTCGCCATACTTTCCTGGGAATTGCAAAAGCTGAACGAAGTTAACGAGATCAATGCGGAATGGCTGCGCTTGTTTGAGTGTTATCGTGGACGTGTGCGCACTACTCGTGGAGTGCAATCCGGTGTTCACCACCCAGTCTAGACGGTTGACTCTTCGTTTTTTTTTTTTCATCACTGCTGGCAGCATGCATACAATGTTCACGGGAGAGCTGAACGGATTCAAAAGCTTGTATTAACCTAATGTAACCAGTGCTTTATTTATTCAGACGGTAATGGACAAGTTTGTTGGATTAGGGTGTTGAAAATTAAAACTGGCGTTACTTGATCCAGGCATAGAGCGTTAGGGTGTGTTGAACCTGTTGCTATCCGAACGGCCATTCTCCAACGGCAGTGGAAAAAAGAAAACAGGTAGAAGGGGCATAAGCCGGTCAACAGGCTGCCGTTCGAACGTAATAACTCGTATACCCTTTAGCTAAATTCTGATTAGGTATCGTCGAGGTAACACCCTGAGTATATGGCCGTCAGTGAGACCTGCTATTACACGCTCTTTAAAGCTCATTTAGACATTTTCATGCGGCTTCAAAATACCGTCCGGCCTGTCGTGTGGCTGAGCTGCCTCGTTTTCTGTCAACTCCCTCATTGGTTAGCATTAACCTTGTCTCGATCAAGATGGTAGCTCGCATGCCATGACCAAAATAAGAGCTTCAGGTTTCATTACCTTTGCTTCGACAGAACATTCAGGATTCATCTTTCTTAGTGCTCGCTATTCAAAATATTTCATTAAAGGCACGACTTAATTTACGCATATAACTCAGTAGATACCATAGCAAATTAAAGCGGTGCTATGTTACCAAAAACAGCGGTCATATACCTAACTTTATTCTCTTAATATCCTAGAAGCGCTTCTATCAATCTGTAATGTAGGTAGCGTCGACCAAGGTGCTGGGCAGGTAGGTAACCAAAGGAGGTAGTACTGGTTACTTTACTTAACTAATAAGTGGCCATCGATATGTAACAGAATGAAGGCAACAAATGTCAGTGCTGTGAAAAAATCACAGCATATCCACGGGGTGAATGATGATGAGTGTTGCGAAGCTCCGGAGGGAATCATTGGTAAACCGTGAAACTCTTCCGGGAAATTCGCCCAGTACATCGTATAAAGTGTGTGAACCACCGTGTATATATTAAACATCAAACTTTTATTGTACTGTTGGTTTACGATCGGGCGAGGTGGCTACATACTACTACAGAGGAGAGAACGACCCACACCCTAAGGAGCTTCGCCCCTAAAAGAAGCCCCATTGCATTATGAAAGGCCTTAAGTTATATAATGCAATTGTGATAAATTGAAAAGAACCAGCACTTTGTTCGGACACGTGGTGTTACCAACGTGGTATCTAGAACAGTGCAGTTAATCCGACAGAAAACAGATCCACGCTTCGTCGCATGTGGCACTGATGCCGTTGATTATAAGTGCGGTGTAGTTGTAGGTTTTCAGCAAAACTTTTCAGGCATTCGTGTGTGCCATGATGGATGTTACCATTCTCCGCCCTTGCGTGAACACAAAATCTTTTGTACCACCTCGATGTAAAGGAAAGCACTGTAAATCCTTTTCCTGTGGTAACGGTACACTTGCGTCTTCGTTAAAATTGATCCAATGTTGCTTTGAAGTTTGAAAAACCCCTTGCTTCACGACTTGGTTCCCACCTGTCAGGAGGAAGACCACAAGGCGGGTTCGACGTGTCACAATATTGTTTTTGAAGCAGTTTTTAGGGCTATTTCATCGACACAAAGCTTAATGAAACAGCTTGCTAAGTGGGCACATTCAAATTCACTCTTTTGCTTCTCTGATGGCATTATGAAACGGAACCGTTTGTGTGGAGCCCTCCGTTCACTACGATGTATCACACTGCAGTGTTGATTTCAGATGTATACGACACAACAAAGCCATGAATTAGAGGTCCCCCTGTCAATCAGACTGGGCTGTGTTGCAGTTGTCCATCTTCAAGCTAAATGGATTCGTACCAAAAAAAAAAAAATACGGCGGATTCCACGCACTTTGGGAATCTATGTAATGCGAAGCAGCCGGCAAAGAGCTGCTACATGGCCTTGTTTGTTTTTGAGGCAAATGAAGTCATTCATGCCATGGCATCTAGTTCACTATATAGCGTATGTTTGCCATGCATGCATGCATGTCCAATCCGGTATATACGATGCTATGGAAACGTGTATTCTGGAATATACGAGGCATGACCTGTCATTTATGTTAATCACCCAATCGTGTCATGCCATACCAATTTTGGTATATATCCAGTTAACAAAACGGCCGGAAGCGCACTATAAGCGTGGCACGTAAATCATGTCGTACATGACATGCATGTCATGGTTTTCATATTGCCACCTCTCATTTACGTTCGTCATACAGCCGCGTCGCGCGGTACCAGTTTTAGTGTATATCAAGTGAGCGAAACAGAAGCGATTGGACAATGAGCGTGGCATGTAAATCATGCCGTAAATTACACGCATATCATGATATTCAAGTTACCACCTGTCATTTATGTTTGCCATACAGTCACTTCGCGCAATACCAATTTTGGTGTATATCAAACTAGCGAAACGGCCGCCAGCGCACCATGAGCGGGGCAAGTAAGTCATGCTTTACCTGACATGCGTGTCATGATTTTCATGTTAACTCCTGTTATTTATGTTCGTCACATAGTCAAGTCGCGCAAAACTAATTTTGGCGTCGATCAAGCTAGCGGAACGGCCGCCAGCGCACCTTGAGCGTGGCACGTAAGTCCTGCTGTGCCTGACATGCGAGTCATGATTTTCATGTTAACACCTGTTATTTGTGTTCGTCACGCAGTCATGTCACTCAATACTAATTTTGGTGTAGATCAATCTAGCGGAACGGCCGCCAACGCAGCATGTGCGGGACATGTACGCCATGCTGTACATGAGATGCTTGTCATGATTTTTATGTTAACTCCTGTGATTTATGTTCGTCAGACGGTCACGTCACGCAATATCAATTTTGGTGTATATCAAGCTAGCGAAACGGCCGCGAGCGCACCATGAGCATGGCACGTAAATCATGCTGTACATGACATGCGTGTCATGATTTTCATGTTAAATCCTGTTATTTATGTTCGTCACACAGTCACGTCGCGCGATACCAATTTTGGTGTGTATCAAGCTAGCGAAACGGCCGCGAGTGCATCATGAGCGTGGCACGTATGTCATGTTGTACATGACATGTGTGTCATGATTTTCATATTAACTCCTGTTATTTATGTTCGTCACACAGTCACGTCACGCGATACCAATTTTGGTGTGTATCAAGCTAGCGAAACGGCCGCGAGTGCATCATGAGCGTGGCACGTATGTCATGTTGTACATGACATGTGTATCATGGTTTTCATATTAACTCCTGTTATTTATGTTCGTCACACAGTCACGTCACGCGATACCAATTTTGGTGTATATTAAGCTAGCGAAACGGCCGCGAGCGCATCATCAGTGTGGCACGTAAGTCATGCTGTACATGACATGTGTGTCATGATTTTCATATTAACTCCTGTTATTTATGTTCGTCACACAGTCACGTCGCGCGATACCAATTTTGGTGTATATCAAGCTAGCGAAACGAACGCCAGCGCACCATGAGCGTGGCACGTAAGTCATGCTGTACATGACATGCGTATCATGATTTGCGCGTTAGGACCGGTCACTTATGTTCGTCATACACTCTTGTCATGCTATACCAATTTTGATATATATCAGATTAACGAAACGGCCGCAAGAGCACCAAGACAGTGGCATGTAAATCATGTCGTTCATGACATGGATATCATGATTTTCATGTCATGACCTGTCATTTACGCTCGTCATGAAGTCATGCTACGCCATGCCAATTTTGGTGCACATCCTATTAACGAAACGGCCAGGAGAGCACAAAGTCGTAGGCGGCTAGATAGATAGATAGATAGATAGATAGATAGATAGATAGATAGATAGATAGATAGATAGATAGATAGATAGATAGATAGATAGATAGATAGATAGATAGATAGATAGATAGATAGATAGATAGATAGATAGATAGATAGATAGATACGCTCAAAGTCACAGAAGTTCGCTAAGAAATGCTTTGCATTTAAAAATTACACCATCTCGCGCTAAAGGGGACCATGAGTAGTGATTCAGAACTATCGATGGTACTATCGATACTATCGATAGCTGAGTCACTATCGAGCTATCGATAGCTGAGTCACTATCGAGCTATCGATAGTCAAAAATACTATCGATAGTGATATCGATAGTAAGAAATTCGATGGTACTATCGATAGTATAAAAATAACATCGCCGACTCACTGCAGGATAAACTCGGTTCCCCGCGCGCGTGGTACATAGTGCAGCCGGAGGAGCAGACTCAAAGGCAAGAAAGTTGACATGATTGTGTTCCACCAGAGTGCTTTGCTGACACATTATCATAAAGTGAAACTTTTCAGCTGTAGCGGAATGGAAGCCTTTACATGTGGTGGGACTGCGCGGCTTCAAATTGATATTGCATTTTATGATTTCAAAATAAAAAAAAATATCAAGAAGTTAATTGTAAGCTGTAAATCGTTGCTTTTGGATACGAATTTATTGATGGATATAGTCCGCCATTTTCACTGCGGAAATAGATAATTTCTCGGCCAAAAATTGGTCATAAATTAAGCGAAGCTGGTAGTAGGCTATCGCAGATATTTTGACAATATGGCCGGCCAGCAACCGCATCATTGTTCACACCGCTATCGATAGTATTGTCACGTGGTTGTGACGGTGAAGAATGCTGCAGCAAGACTGGGAAATACGGAGCTCTTTATTTGGGCGAACTTGTGCCCAGAAAATCAAAACTCAAAATACAAGCGATACATGCTACGCACTGATAGCGCCGGGAGCAGTCAGCCGTTGAGTAATTTGATCATCGTTGGAGCGCGTCGTCCTTTATACACCAGTCATCAAACCGTTCCGCGTTATCGCTGGTGCTCGCTTAAGCTCTCGAATAACTTTGACTATTCGCGTCCGGCGCGTAATCTTAACAGAATGATCTCAAACAATTGTGAAGCTTCTCACACATTACGGCGCGGTCTGCGTCAAACGTTGCTAACAGTCTTTGTGGGTGAAACCCGAATACGTCAAAACAAAGCAATAAACACGCGTGGCAGTAATATAGTAATATCGTTATTGCAATATTACCGATGGTACTACCGATTGCACTATCGATAGTTTGTCGATAGCAGCACTATCGATAGTTTGTTTACACTATCGATAGTTTCAAAAGAACTATCGATACTATCGATAGTCAATTTACCGATAGTTCTGCATCACTAACCATGAGGCGATGCGAAGCCGGAGCACTTGGACAAGCACGTTCCGTTGGCGTTCGTTGGCCATGCTACCGACCTCGGGCATGCTACCGACATCGCGTCGTGGAACGCGAAGAGGAACACTACGCGCGTCGTGCCTTCCCTCTAGCCTGGCAGTTAATTCTCACAGGGCGAGCGGGGAACGCGGTCGACAGGCGCGCGAGAGGGGGGCAGCGTAGGAGAGGAGAGAGAGGTGGAGGGGACGCACATGCACTGGCGCTCATCGCGGCGTCGCGAAGGAGAGAATTTCGGCATGTCGAGCCCGCATTTCAGAGGAGTCAACCGAAGCAAGCGCTGGACTGAACGCGCGCAGCGCTCTACCACTTGAAGGAGAGGAGACTAGCGCATGCGATGCGAGAGCAGAAGCGAGAACGCAGGAGAAGCGCAAGAAGGTTCTGGGGAGAAGTGGAGAGAGTAACGCGCAGCTGTTGGAGAGATGGAAGGAGGAGAGTTGCGCATGTGTAGTGTGAGTGCGGACGCCCATGCCACAGGACATACCCCCAAGCAAGAGATGCTTCGCATCTAAAAAATTGCAGGCGCGCCTAATTCTTGACTTAGGCGTCTGGTAGGGGCGCCCGTCACTCGGCGTTTGTGTACACTGGTGCATTACTTGGGTCAACGTTGTGCTTTTCGCACTGACAGAACGGATCTCAGTGGCCGCGGAAAAAGAAGCGCGTGGTTCATATCTTCTCCGCCTGGCGCAGCAATGATCCCACTGCTCACAAGAAAACCGTTTGCTCTTTCAAAAACTCAGTCAATTAATTTGTATGAAATATGTTAACGGTTAAATGGCCCTTCAGTCAACTTACGCTCCAATTTCACATGTATCCAATATAGCTCTTAACGCGGACCAGAACCATTAATTTTGTATCAGTTTTCTTTTTTAAGACAATTTTCTGTATATTCGGAAAACCGGAAATAAGTGCTCGAACGGTAGTGCTTGGAAGTGAAAATACTGTGCCACTCGTTGTGCGTGCCACTAAAAAAACGACAGCTACTCCAGGTTCTCCTTAAGGTAGAATAAAAACGCTGTCGTAAGTCGCTCCTACAGCTTTTGTGCAGTTTTGCAGAGACGCATGTAGGCGCATTTGACCGCTTAACTATATGGCTAAGCGGCACCACGATTCGAGCTCGACGTCGGATTTATCAAGTATCGCCGGAAGCAGGAGTTCAGGTTGGTCGGAAAAGTGAAAAGTTCAGGTTGCAGGGTACGAGCTTGTGGCTGTCAGAGGCCAGTTCTTTTCGCTTTTCTTATTCCTATTTTTACAGCGGTCGTCAGTAGGAAGCGCGAACAACTTTTGAACGGATGTGCGGAAGTTCGCACCGAAACCCTTGTTGGGAAGTGAAGGAGCACCTGTTCTTGACATCGCACGAAGGAACTTCACAATGTCAATCCTAATGCAGTGTTCAGGAAGTGCAGTTTTAAGCTCACATTTCTTACCTTTCGTAAGAACTGTGGTTAGCGTTCTGTCTTCACTAAGTGTTATGCTTCTTATGACCGGTTAGTGCAAACCTTAACTAGATAGAATAATATTAGACGGCGCAGATCCATGTTTCTTGCTTCTTTTTGCTCCTTAGAAACAGGAAGTGCCTGTTCGCAGGAAAATTGGATCCTTCAACATGACTGAGACCTTTCAACAACGCCACCGAGAATCATCGGCAAATTTTCCTGCTTATTCACTTGCAACGAATCAGAAATAAAAGACAGTCTAGTCTTGACTTCGGTCCTCTTCCGAAAACTGCCTCGAGGAATACAGCCATGACGGTGACTCAATTAATAATATAGTAAATTCGCTTGTAATAGAACCTCACTGTAAACCAATCCAGAATTCCAAAATTTTCAGGCAAGCCGGATTAGAAGAAAGATAGAAACGACAGAAAAAGCAAGGGAAGAAGGAAGAAAAGGGTTAAGGAGTGATGCGCGAGAATAAAGGCAAACGCATAGCCAGTTCGCCTAAAAGTGTGCAGCGAAATTTTGGTGGTTTGACTTTGTGTACGTACGACAGTCTAGCACGCAGTCCTAACGTCTACTCGTGCAACGTTTGCCATTTTGAAAGAAATATAGTATAAAGTCTGATATACTTTTCTTCTTTTGATGACGAAAGACGAGCTCGTTGAGCCAGGTTTAGCCGAAGTGACGAGGTATCCCTTCATGGAAGCGGTATAAGAAAGTGGAGTTTGTGGGATCTAGCTTTTTGATGCAAATAACAAGCCATAGGATATTCGAATAGCTATAGTGCTGCATCGAACTTGACGAAAATAAACTAAGGGATGTGGTAGAATTTATAAATGCTGATAAAATTGCCTGTACTCATATTCCTCTGAAATACTCTTGCAGTCAGGCCCGTAGCCAGGAATTCTTTTCGGGGGAGCCCACTTGCAGAAGGCACTGATGTTCGAGAAAAACACCTATTTTCATTATTTATTTTCAGTAGAACAACCCCTCTACCAAAATTTCGGAGGAGAGGGGAAAGACAGGCCCCTAGAATCCCCCCCCCCCCAAACTGCCCCTTGCTACGGGCCTGCTTCCAGTTGAGAAAATGCGTGGATATTACTTAGTTTATTTTTACTGTTCACGTCTGCTTGACGATTGAGAAATACTTTGCAGTGAACAAAAACTCGTTACTTGTCATGCATGTGAGACAAAAAACTCCTACATGTTTGCGTGCGGTGAGGCATGTCTCTCAAGCTTGGACATAGGTTCACCGGAATTCTTTTGCAGAAAAAGAAAAGGTCAGCAGAATACCCTAATTACCATAATTAAGTTTCGACTTTCGCAAAATGCACAGGTGAGTTGATAAATTTTCAAGAGTTCTCAATTATGTCCTTTCTTTCATTCTCCTTTCACACGCAGCCCTGCTACACGTGTTTCCACGTCAGGAAGCCGACTTGGTCGAAGCCACGTCAACGTACGGCGCTAGTTTCAGCAGCAGCATCAGCATTAACGGAGCTGGCGGCAACGTGCAGGGCCCGCAGCTTACGAGTGAGCTACCGTCGCGGTTGCTCTTCTCCAACTCGTCCGGCGGCAGCTTGCCTTGCTCCGCGACGGGTCAGCCAGCACCGACGGTCCGCTGGCTCACCGAGGACGGAGAAGAGGCGGTCGACGTTCCCCGCCTCAGACACGTGCGCCAAGGAGACGGATCCCTGGTGTTCCTGCCTTTCCGCGCCGACCAGTTCCGCCGAGACGTGCACGAGGCTCGTTACCGCTGCTCGGCAAGTAACGCCATCGGTACGGTGGTCAGCCCACAGGTTCACGTCACAGCCGGTAAGTGAAACACTTCCTAATGGCTCGTTTGATTAGCATGAAAGAGTGAATGAGAGGCCACCTGGCCGCGTATTGCATTTAAGTTAATCTTCCGTGGCACCCAGTTCCTTAAGTACGCTGGCGACAAGGATGTCATAGAAATCACAGGAGCATCTTCCATTTTTTACGGGATACGACAAATGACCAGCCTAATGCAGCTTTCGTGTCGGTGCGCCCAGGCTAGCGCCTTCAAATGCGTTGGATAGACTTGATAATCGCCCTTTGTTGGAACAAAGGGTTCTGGAACACTGGCGAAGCCTGCGTCAGCACAGAGGACGATGTAAGTGTAATTTTTAAGGACAGCTGGGCTAAGAGGCATACAATAAGGGTTGTCGTATTTTCCTTTCCTCTGTTTTTTTTTTCTTTTTCTGTAGCGTCTAATTTTTATCCCGTTTATTCCCCTCTCCCCAGCACAGGGTACTCAGCCGGTCTAAGAACTACCTAACTTCCCCGTCTTTCCGTCTGTTTCTTCCTCTTCTCATCCTCTTCATGCAGAAATTGCCTTCCTGTACGACGCTTCGCACAAATCTGTGTGGCGTGTAACTGGCATGGCATAAGCAATTATGAGTTTTATTAGCGAAGGTGTTTAAGCTATCGGTAACCTGTGCTCCGTCGTGCAAAACTTGTCAGGTGGGTATGCACCACAGGAATTGGGCAAGCCCCACTACCGTGTACAGATGGTGCGAGTGTCAAAGAAAAAAGAACACGTGAAAAAGTGAGACAGAGAAAGAAATATATAGAAAGAAAGATGGAAAATAGAGAGAAACAAAGCGATACAAACAAAGAGGAAGAGAGAAATAAAGGGAATAAAGCCATGGAAAAATAAAAAGAGAGAACAACATAGAGAGAAAGAAAAAGAGAAAGAGAGAAATTGATAGGGAGAAAGAGGAAGCGTTAAAGAGGGAGACAGAGAGGGAAGAAAGAGAAGGAATTATAGAAAGAGCGAGAAAGAGAAAGAAAGAGAAGAAAGAAAGAGGAAAATATATAGAAACAAAGGAAAAACAAAGAAACAAAAAAATAGAAACAGGCTTGGCACCGCTAGTTCGAAGCTGTCATAATTTTTTAGGGGCGAAGCTCCTTATAGCATCACCTGGTCGGTCGTCGCTTCATGCGGCGTGTCCCCGCCGTCGCGTCTCCCGTATCATTCAATAGATGGCGCTGTCCCATAGAGATGCATGCAAACTGCAGTTGGGTGACGGTATACTAAATGGCGCTGTCCCATAGAGATGTGTGCAATATGGGTGCAAAAGAAGAAAAAAAAGAAAAAAAAAAAGACGAGAAGAAAGAAGAAAAGCAGCGGCACCCTGCACGCTAGATGGCGTGCAGTAATCATAGCGGCGTATCGCATTGATTACTGCTGTACGAAACCACTGAACATTTCAGGGTGTAACCATGATTGCTTCAGAATCTTCGCCCAAGCTCTTCATCATTTACCCGTGGATATACTGTAATTTTTTTACCTGTTTCTTTTTGTCATTCATTTATTCGTGCACATTCACTCTATTTTCCTATCTGATCCACACGTTTACGTAACAGACCATGGCATACAGCTAAGCGTGTTGTAAGCTGTTGAACCATATGTTGTTGTCGTTGTCCCTTTGTTGCTAAGTGCACAGCAAGCCGTCGCGGTGGCAAAGTGGCTACAGTGCTCGTCTGCTGATCCGAAAGGCTCGGGTTCGAACCCAGCCGCAGCGGTCGCATTTCGATGGAGGCGAAACGCTCTAGAGGCCAATGTACTGTGCGATGCCTGCACAAGTTGAAGAACCCCAGATGGTCGAAGTTATGCGGAGCCCTCCACTGCGACGTCTCTCTTAGCAAATGTTAATTTGGGACCTTAAATCCCATAAACTAAACGACCAACTGCATGGTGTAAGAAGGAAGTATGTTAATTTGCCGCCGGCACAAAGATGCCTGCGTAGGAGGCGCAGCGATGGCTGTTGGTACACCGCTGTACGTACAAGCGTGCATAGAGTGTTGTAGAGCATCTCCGTTACTTTGTAGGGATAAAAATACAGTAAGTGAGTATGTCAAAAGAGATGTCGGCGGATACGCGCCGACGCCACGTGTCTGAACTGTACGAGTCTAGCACAACAACGCGGATGTGCACCACGCGTTGCGAACCTGCCGACGGCCACAGCGACTTCTGGAGTCCTTGCTCGGACGGCCTACCTGCCGCCAACGACGCGCATGCTTCTATATAAAAGTATGAGCGGAAAAACAGCAGAAACCGAAAGGAATCGACAGGATAGACACTGAAGTGACTGTCTGGGCATGTTTGTAAGATTTCATAGAATCTAAAATTGCGTAATATGAAGGCTGCCAAGAGTCTTGAGCACTGGCGTGTCTCAAGCCTATTCTCTGTCCACGTCTCATTCCTTTTTAGTTTCTAACAGTACAGAGGCTCATGTTGCACCAACTGGTCTAGCAGACTACCATCTCGACCGGCATGCCGACGTCACCAAATCGAGATGACTGTCGTTACGGCATCTTGCTATACTTCCCGCAAGATGCAGGGTTAGATTTACAAATAAAATATTTCTCTTTAGAATGTCATGCCTTACGGCGGCCGTCTAAGTAATAAATGGAATCCTCAGATAAGGTTTCCATAATGAGCTCTGAAGGAAGTTCCGGCTTCGTAGGACTATGAAAGCATCGACGTTTTTCTGCTATATCTCGTTCTCAGAGCCACTTCGCCAACGTAATTTGAGCTCCCATTCTTTATAATGGAGTTCTCCTTTGCGAAACGGAGCACTCGGGAATAATGGTTGAAAGTGTGCGCGGACAAGATGCCTAAAGTGTAAGGCATGAGTGGCTCTTTCTTTCACAGTGAAGGAGGAGAAGTGAAACTGAGGGGACCGATTTTTGTTAGTCGCTGCCATACATGGCTCCTACTCTGACAGGAAATCCGATACGATAAACTCGAAAAGTGGCTCGTCCGCCCAGCGGTTTTATGCCGAGCGTACAATGTGAAGTTTCTCGGGAGCACCCACGTGTTTTTCACTAATGCTTTTGCCCAGCTGGATCAGCCGTTAAAAATACTCGCAGGCGCTTGAAAGCTAGAGTGACAACCATGAAGAAAAAAAAATGGTTGCTTGAATTACCGCCGGTAAAATGTAAACGAAGGATGCTTTTTTGTTGCAGTGAGTTTTCCATACAACAATTCTTGTGTCTACTTTAACATCGTTTGCAGAATAGGCCGGTAGCCTTACTAGCATCGGCTTCATTACACACTGCCAAAAAATAAATAAAAGCGCGCGAAAATGACATTAATTTAGCAGCACAAGAGGCAGGTACGTATCAAGAAGATTCCCTATGTTCCGCACTGGAGTTCTGTAAAAAATTTTGAGTGTATAAAATAGCCTGGAAAGCAGGACATTCGTTCCATAAAGACATCCACATAGCAATACACTCCAACAACACAACACAATCATGCATGCCGCTTATCTCAATTGCAATTGTATATTGTATTAACCATTTGCTATTCGCTTGAAACTCGAATTCTTCGTACGATCCAAACATTTTGTTGTGATATATTCGTGAATCTCTCGGCTTTGTCATGGGACTTCTCTTTTTCGTTGGCGATATTTGCAGTGTATAGCAGACCGGGCAATCTCCTCTGGTTAACCTCCTGATTTCCCCGACGTCTCTCTATTTGACGATATTAATTTCTTACATGTACCAAGCAATTGGCTTTAATAACTTATGATCGAAAACTGTAAATAGGGTAATTAAGAAAACGTAGCAAACAAATAACGAATGCGTTGAAAAATCTTCGAGGGGTGGCGCTGGTCTTCACATCAGTTTGGCCAGGTCCTCGCTTATTGCTCTGAAATTTCAACACACGACTAATAATAGAGTTTAATGGCTCAAGGGCCAGGTGCGGCCAAAAAGCGTCATGACTTATAATGTGGCGATAACGGTGACCAATGGGTTACAATGATATGATGTAATATGGCTGTAAAGGGGAAATTTCGACACGGTGTAGAGCCGTAAATAGTACAGCAGATGTACAATCGCTTGCTACTTCCTTATTTATCAGATCACACGCCTGAGCGCCACGCGTCTTTAATACACTGTCGCCCATATTACGCAATCGTTTTCGGGCCGACGAGCGCAACGCGAAGACATATAGTGATGCACGTAGGTATCCCTGACAGTCGTGAAACTGTACTGACGGAAATGCATCTCTTGCGCCACTAATCCACCGAGTTCGACGTGCCGTCGTTTCCGAAGGGCTTAACTGCGTCAGTACTGATTTCCCGCTGCTGAGAGCAACGAGTACGAGACAGCCGGGTGGAAACACGATAGACGACCAGGCGCGCCCGTGTCCCTCATCCACTCGCTCAACTCGTCTTGCGCATCCAGGCCCGAAACGCGGTTCTCCTCCCGTAATTCGCCTTTCTGCTAGTCACGCACCGGAGAGAACGCGCGCAGTGTGTGGGAGGAAGGGCGGGTAGCGGAACGAGCCGGGGGCATCTGGCTTGCTATTCGGCACTGGCGAACATAATGGCCGAATGCTACGTGCACGCGCGACCCGCGCGGAGTTAGCTGCCTCCCACCGGCGCCCACTCTTCCGCGCCCGCAGCTCTTAGGAACCAGCGAGGAAAGCGGCTTATCGCCATGTTTCCTTCTTCTTCGTCCTCCCTGGATCTCCTTTTCGCTCCTGTTTGCAGCATCGTCTACACGACTCGCCACTCTGATCATCTGTGACGTGAGCCAAATTAGGTTTCCTCAGACATTTTCTTTCTTTTTTTGTTCTGTTCTTGGGCACAACCTTGCCAGCGGCTGCGCATGTCCTATTCATCCGTCGCAGGAGCGACGTCGTTTCCTGTCACTCTCCTCGGCTTACCGTTGCTTTCGGCAAACAGATGTTTTACTTTCACCTCTTGTTTGTGGCCTCGTTTGTACGCTCAGTATTGTCACCCCTGTGAGCTTCGCGCTTTGTCAGAGACAACCTACTTGTCGTTATTTGCCCTTTTTTTTTTAATTTCACGTGTGAATAAAAACGGCGAGAAATACTTTCCGAATCCGGCTTGTTGTATGTTATTACAAGTCGCAGAAATCTACCCTTATTAACTAGCTCAGTTCTGATGATATCCTAACCACGCTACAGGTTCATAAAAAGAGTGCAGCCGCCTACGTGACTGCAGCCAACATGGTGATCTAAATGGAGGCCATTCGGATTATCCGGAAGGACGCTGCTTAGGGGATTAATACAGACGTACAGGTCCGGGAAATTAGTGGAAGGCTTACGTTTAGTTTTGCTGGTGTTGCAGTTTGCGCTCACTTGCACTAGACCAAGAGAGCGCAAATAAAATAAAAAATAGTGAGGAGTTCTTGCACTTAGCTGTCATTATTATCACTGCCTAGCAGCTCTTAAGCACATTGCAAAATTTACGTGCCATGAACCCATGCAAGTATTCTAGGACCATAAAAGCGTAATCTGGTCGCTTTGCGTGTCCTATACTTAAGTAGCGTCAGCATCTTTGTTTGCCGATACCGACTGAGGTTTTCGTTATGAAATGTTCGTACAACTAATTTACCGACGTAAACTGTAGTGTCCATGCAGGTTGGGTGGCGAATACCTTTTTATTGAGAATTTTTTATAAATTCTGTAATACAAAACCAACTTTAATGAAACAAAAAACCATTTTGCTTTTTTACAGTCGCAGAATTGTTACGCGCGGCTAAAATGCTGTGTAAGCACCACCGTTAGTCACTAATTTTTTTTTAACGGTTGGAGGTGTTTTCGACACACTTGCGCAGATAGATATTCATGTGGTGGGTTTGCAAAAACTTGCTAAATTAATTTCTCGAATTCATCAATACACTTTTTGGATTGTGCGATAAACTTCCTCTCTAGACGACCCCAAGTGGAACAAGTCGCTGGGCGTCTGGACTCATTGCAGGCCATTTCAGGGGGGCACGTCGCCCCCAACCAGCCTCCTGGAAATTGTGTTCCGGATAATGTATTGACCCACAACTTTTGTTGAGGTCATCTCTGTGATGCTTGCAATGACATAAATGAGATACGTAATAACTTCTCCACGGTTATAAGGAACAAACTGCTTTTTTATTTGTAATAAAATTGGTTAAGTCATCACAAAAGTTATAAACAATTCTTGATGCGGAGTTACTTTGCGCGCACCCTTTAGTGCAAATATTCTGGCTTGCCGGTCGCTGAACATGGAACTTGCACAGCTGGTAAGGGAATAGGAAAGGACACAAGGCATATTGCTTTTTCATTGGAGCACATAAGCTATCTGCATTGCGCAGTTTCGCAGTTGCACTCTAGGATCCTCTGCACAACTCCCATCAAATAGTTTATGAGCGAAAAAAGAATGTAAAGCGAAGCACTCGCATGATAGCTGCAGCAGCTGTCATCCGCAGAATAGCGAATACTTACACAAATTGTGTGCAAGTATTCGTTGCCACAGAGTAACCAAGGTATTTCCAGGAACCTCAAAGCTGAAACATTGAAAACATTCAAGTGGTAACAATTTTCATTCACATACAATAAAAACAGACAAAGATGTCAAAAACACAAAGCAAGCTTTCAGCACCGTTCGCAGATGCTTCTGAGAGCTCCATTTCCTCGTATATTTCCATACTGACGCTTGGGCGGTTTTACTGATTGCGGCACCTGTTTTGAGCAGAGCAGTGGCAGATGCTAGTTTCTATTCACGAACTTTGTTTCGGCTCCAGAGTCACTGAGTGATCTGAAAATATTCCCCGCGTGTGCCCTCTTCTTCCTGGTGTACTGGCGCTGTGTTTTCCAAGCAGCTCAAACGGCCTCGAAACAATCGATACAAGACGCTAAAAGTGTACTGGCAGCTGCTCCCGCTACGATTCAGCATGACTTCAATTGAAGACCCTCATAAGTTTTTTTTTTCAGGTTCTAAAAAAAATTTACAAAACTACAGTACATTTTTCTCTTCTATTCCGTAACAACGAGTGTGAATGTTAAAGTTTTGCAAGTGGATTTTGCCGACAAAAAGTTGCAGGCCGATGTAGACATGCAAGATATGCAGGTAATTGCCCCGTCGGGTTCCGTCCTTTCAGATATGGAAGAAAACATCAGCAACTTTTAAAAGTGCAGCGCCAGTAGGTGATAAAAAAAGCGTGTGCGTCATGGCGGAAAAAGGCATAGAAGGCTGGCTGTGCGCCACCATTTTCAACTGGCTGTTCAGATTCTCTATGACCAAGGTTGTTCGAGTCGTTGGAAAACTTGAAACAAGACGTCTAAGAGCACTTAGGGTCCAGACAGCTCGCGACTTGGTATACCACCGATGGTGACTAAGGACGGCGAGACCCGGGCTCGATTAGCTGCATAAGCAGTCGCTGGGAAGAGAGAAGACGCAGCGGTGGCAGCTGATTTTCAGGAAGCACATTTTCACTCACCGCTTCTTGCGGGATTGCAGGGAAACTCAAAAACCTTGATGATGAAGTGTTTTCAGACGTTCGCGATGAGACTCACGTAATCATAGAATAATACTTAGGAAAAGGTTATCTATGAGATAACCGTTGGCATTTCACATCGGTCGGATTACATTCATGCGTACTGTATATCCCTGATTTGTTGCATTTTCAAAATCTCCAATGTAGCGTTAAAATTCAGTTCCCTTCTTTACTATCGTGAATATAGCACCCAGAGCAATGACGTTCGGATGTATCCGAATTTTGAGAACACTTGATAAAAAAATTTTTGCGAAGCTTGCACTAAGCACTAAGCCGCGCAAGCCTTGAAATAGAGAAACTGGACGATTCTGAAGACTAATCTGGTTGCTTCTAAGTTGTTTCTAGGTCTTAGCTAGGGGATGGTGGTTGTTTCTAGGTTTCTTCTAGGCTGTTGCTAGGCTTCAGCTAGGTGATGCTAGGTTATTTCTACGTTGATTCTCAGCGCAGAGATGTTCGAGTTAAACCAGACACAGTGACAGACACGAGCCGGATGTCCAAACTCTAGAGACAGAAACTGGCGCTCCAACCAGCAATTGTTCGCACCTCTCATACAGTCACAGACAGGGCATGGACGTCCATCCAGAGACAAACTAGCGCTGACATCAAGCGTTCGCACCTGTCATCGATCTACGGGCCTTCCATCGCTTCGGGGTCTTCTCGCAGCCGCCGTGGCCTTTCCCGTTCCACAGTGTTGGGCTAACTGTTGCCTTTTTCTTTAGTGGACCAGTGATGAGCAGTGGGATATACCCAATTTCTGTGGCACATACCCGATAGGCCACACAGGGCAGGCCACACAGGATAGGCCGGACAAAGTACGGCTGCCTTAAACAGCTTCTCTGTTAAAAAATTACCACGATACAAAGTGCCAGGTGGCACTGAAATATCATGTTTGAAGGCGTTGTGCAGAAAAATAAGAGGAAAGGGGAAGCAGGAAAGCAATAAAAGCAAGTTACTTTCCTAGAACAGTTAAAAGATAAAAGCAAGTTACTTTCCTAGAACAGTCACAGATTGGAATTCACTGCCTCAGGAGATTTTTACCATCTGAAAATTTTGTTACGTCACTGGAAAATTATCTTTTTGGCTGTCTAGCGTCCCAAAATGTCATAATGTTCTTGTGTCACAGACGTGATGCCTCTTTTAGCGTTCTCATGTTTGTCTTTTTTTTTCTTTGCTACGTCACTGGAAAATGGTTTTGTTGGTGTCTAGCGTTCCCATATGTTGTAATCTTGTTGTTTCACAGACGTGATGCCTCTTTTATCGTAAGAATGATAGTGTTCTTTTGTTTGCAACAAAGTCATGTATTCTTGTTATTGCTGTAATATTTCACTTGATGTTTTCTTTTGCCACTCCTACTTGGACCAGAATGTTGGTCCGCAGTATGTTTAAATAATAAATAATAAATAAATAATAAAAGCAAACGATAAGGTGCAAATGAAGTGCAAATAAACGAAATACGCAGAACTTCCGAATAAGCAAAGGTAGCTTCATAAAGATATGCGAAGCACAGCGGATGCCAAAACAGCATACAGAAAAAGAAAGAAATTGTAGCGATGTCTCTGAGGCAGCCTGTAGAGGAAATTCCGATCTCCACAGCTTCTTAAAGACAGAAAACAGAGCAACGAAAGGAGCACCAACCAAGGGACACGCAAGTTCGTAAAACAGGCAAATCTTGTAGCGACAGTGGCCGAATCCGGACCGAATATACTAAATTCTCACGCTCTGATCCGCGAACATATAGGCGCTTTTTATTTCTTTTCTTCATTCGTGGACTCTCCGCATGCTTGCGCGTTTTGTTCCACGCTCGCATTGAGGGACAAAGCCGCCGAGAAAGCCGTAGAACTCGTGCCGCTCCATCGCTCGGAGGAACGCCACGAAAAGAAAATGGAAGGAATAGGCAAGCAATGATGTGCAACTCTCTGATCCACTAATGCCGTGCACTGCTACGAACGTTGCAGCCTTGTACATCGGCCTATAAGGAACTGGAACGGCGACAGGGGCATGAGAATGGGTTTCGGGCAGGTCGTCAATGCGCGTGTCCTTTCGTTTGGTATTGCAATTAGGCAGGAAGCGCATTCCTCCGTCGCGATATGTAACATAGTTCGTGCCGTAAATTGCACTTGTTTCACAGCTGGCTACTAAGACAGCGCTGCGGACTATGCTTCTGGCGCGTAGTAAAGTAGACTTGACCGCTTTGAGGGAGTGAAGAAGGGACGGCGTCCACAGCAGGAGGACAACGCCATCTATACCACCCCCCCTTTTTTTTAAGAACCACTACACCGCATTACAGAACAGCCCCGCCCCTTTTAATCCCCTCTCCAAGTGTGCCTATATGTAGTTTTATACGTATAAATTCTACACTATTTCCTTATCGGAACATATGTTGTAAGAACGCGCTGCTTTTGCGCCATTGCTGTCGCATTTTCCCATAACGGGGAATACATATTAAACCACACGCTCGACATCATTGCTACCGAGGATTGTCATGACTGACCAGACTAAAGGCTGTCGCACTGGTTGACACCTAGGACCTGATCAACGCTTTTTTCAACGTCGACTGCACGGCGGAGATGAACACCAATCCGAACGACTCGTTAACGCGTACCAGGCAGGCTCTAAGAAGTGCGTAGTTTGATCGAGTGAGAGCATTTACTGTAGGCCCATCACAGCTCTGCACAGCATAGAGTTTCCTGAAATTAACTATAGGGAACTCTGGCGCTGCGATCGTTCAGCCACCATGGGAATGATGGGTAGTTCACGGATTTGCCTAGTCTTCGTACTTGCGGGCTTCGAACGCACTTGTGGCTTTGTTAATTGCTGTGTTTTGGTTTTCTTTCGGATTCAAGAATAGATCGTTGTGAACTTTGTGACCAGATTTGAAGTGGTGAGCCTAAAGAAAGTTAAAGTGGTGAAGTGGAACTGCTGACTTTTGCTGAACTTCAATTTTTGACAAAGCGGATGCAGGCGACGCGGAGCCAAACGGAGACAAAAGAACAAAGTTTAGACAAATCCGTGTACTACTCATCATTCCCATGCTGGCTGAAGCGCCATGCGTTGCAACCCCCGTAGACACTAGCGCCAGCGTTCCCTCTAGTGTATTTATAGGAAGCACTATGCTGCACAGTTTTAGTGGAACAAGGCTTAGCGCCGGCCTATCTCGTGTTACACAGAGAACTGCGTACCCTGAGGCTACGTAGTAAACAAACAGTAAAAAGACAAGAAGGGCCAGAAAACTCCGCGGGTGCCTTGCTCATTCGCGCAAGTGCACCAAGACGCGCGCGCGAGCGCCGGATTTCTTTGATATGGAATGCGTCACGAAGGAAATTGGAAATGAAAGATGGGGTGAGAGAGAGGGTGTAAATTTAATAGGATGACTGCGAAGGCGGACGCATTCGAAATGGAACGAGAAAGAAAATAAGAGGAAAAATGAAAACGGTGAATGGATGCGAAGGAATGCGGCGCCGAAAGGCGCACTGAGCCGAGTCGACAACGGAGAACAGCGTCGGCGTGCGATTCGGGAGGAGAAAAGAAGGGCGCGGTGAAAGAAGAATTCTAATTCATTTATGATTACGGAAAGAGCATTAAACAAAGCGAATCAGGGCGCGCTCGATAGCGCGATATGCTTCCGCGTTCTTCGCCGCGCCGAGATGGCACAGTCTCCCTCTTCTGCGGAGCTCGAGAGAAAACACAAAACGCATTGTATGACAAAGAAGAGGCTGAAAGGGGGCGAAGGCGGCCCACGGGGTGGCCGTAAGGCGGGTGCTGCGTTGGCGTTGGGTCCGAGAGATAAGAGAAAGTTCAGAGCAGACGCGCACTGATATATTGATCGATATTTTCGATGATTCTTTTGCATTAGCGTATATGACCTTTTGTGATACCGAAGCCTGGGCTCTTCCCCCTTAAGGCGAGGCACGCAGTTAGAAGAAAAACAAAGTAAAAACAATCCCAACTTCCTTGTTGTTGTTTTTTTACAGCAGCAGACTAAACGGAATGTAAACGTGCGGCGTTCAGTGTTTGTTTTCTCACGCACGAACAGTCTCGTTCGGGAGTTTAGAACGGAGCCCGTCAATGGCTTGGTTCCGATTAAAAGCTTATTTCAAGCAAATGTGATTGAAGTTGACTAAAATGACATTTCCGTGAAAATTGCTGTGCGTATTTCATAACCAAGATGACGAAGCATGCATACGTAGGTAGCGAGTAGTACCTACATAAGCCGAACGCTTCCGAGCAATGACAACTAATGAGATGGGCGAAAGCATGTGCGATGTTCTTTACACTTACAACCGGAGATTTTGTCTGGTTAACCTCCCTGTCCTCCCTCTACTTTTCTCTCTCTCTCTCTCAGTTCGGGAGCTTGTTCCACCTCTTGCTGACAGGCAAGGTAAAAAACGCGCGGGCAATTGCGCGCATTTCTGGTGTTCACTAGTTCTTCTATCACCTATGCCGTTATTGAAGGCTTGTTACAAGTACTTCGGCGCTACATCTGATGCATATGCACCTTTATTGCGTGCACGATAATGTGGTTCTCGTGTTAACTTGGTACTGCCAGAACTTACCAAGCAGTCCAGGGTAATGAATGCTGATAGCACTGTCAGTTGTCCAAACGAGCACTTGATATTTTTAGTGCGGTCTCCCCAAATCGGGGGCCGAATTCACAATGTTTTGTTTTGGGTCCATAAGTATTCGTCGGCATTTACCGCTTGTACTTTCTCATGATAGGTCCAAAATCTGGACTGGCGGAGGGTTTACCTTGGAAAAAATTCTACTGCACGATATTCCATTGAACAGGGAACAGGTACGAATTAAACGATAATTGATTATATGAGCAGACTCCTGGAATCCTGCAGTGGAAGGCAGGTGCTAGAAATATAGAACAGCGCAAAATGAGGACACAGAAGGAGCAATACAGGAGACTGGGCAAGGGCTGCCCGTTATGCCACTTCACCAACTCGTCTGAATTTCCATTGCACTACAAAAAAAGCACAAGATTAAATGAGATCACAGAATAATATAATAATGATTATTAGGGTGTTAGGTGCCAAATTCAAGATATGGTTATGAGACATGCTGTAGTAGAAGTTCGGGATTAGGTTCGACCACTTGGGCTTCAGTGACGTGCGCCTAAATATAAGCACAAGTATGTCCTTTGCACATCGGTCCCATAGAAATGCGACCGCCGTGGCCGGGAACCGAATCCCCGCCCTCGATCTTAGCAACTCGACACCCTGCCTGCTTAGCAACCACGGCTGATAGTAGTGATAGTTCACCGGACCACGAATGTCAGGGACGCTACATATGCTGCTATGGGCTTCAAGAACCATCTCTTCAAAACACCCCAACCTTTCGTTGCATACGTCTAAAGACTGCTGATAATATGGGGCCAACGAACTGGTTATAATGTTTAAAGAAAACTAAAAAAAAGTAACACGTACACTGTAATCTTCAACTATAAAGCGTTTGTGAAACCTGAGTATCATTAAAAACTAGGAGGACGCTTGAGCTTCGCCTTAAGGAGTAGAATGCGATAGCGTAATCGGGCCCCGTGCGCATCGCCTTTTCAATTGCTAGCCTCGCTTCGTTTGTCGGCGCATGTCTCAACCGTGCCGTAAGGAAACGAGCGACTGTGCCCGTAACATTGGCCCTTTCAAACTATCCTACAATGCCTCGGAAGATGTTCCTCGAACGGTGAATCCCTGGCAGCCTAGCTCCGGACACAATAACAACCGTTAGGCAATTAAAGTTTATTCAACTACTGCAAGTACAATTGTTAAGTGCCCACTACGCCATATTATTCCTTTTGCGAATCAGCGAAGGGCCCAGTACGCGTCCGTAAGTAACACGCAAAATCTACGCCGCTGCTCACTTTGTTGATGTTTTTGCTGATGATGGGATTAAATATATCGTAGCGCTTTGTAATTGGTAGGCCTTTAAAACATCTACTCGTTGCGCAATTCACATGTTTTGACTCTACACTTCTGCCCCACCATATTACATGCGTTAAGGAGACTCTTCCCACTACATGACTCTCATATAGCGTTTTTTTTTTCCCGATGCGGTCGCAAGCAATGGCGTGGTTCTGTGGTAAAGCATCTGAATGCCACGAAGAAGGCCTGAGTTCGATTCTCACTCTCACAGAATATTTTTATTATTTATTTTATTTGCATCTTTCTCGATCTTTCGGTCACGGACAGGATGATGCTTTTTCGCTAAGAACCAACGACGCCGACGACAACGCCGACACCAGAATTTCTGCGAAACGAGCTCTTCAACGCTATCACGTTAATATAAAAGAAACTCTGCCATGTTGAGAAGCAATGGGGCATATGCCCATTGGATTCTTAACATAAACCACCACTTCGGGATGACTGCTTCTTCGTTCAACAGCCTCTGCCTCCGATATTCAGAATATGTGCAGGAACTCGGATGTCATTTATAAAATGCAAAACTTGAGTACGTTTCTATAGTAGTCAACTGTTTGCAGCGTTCTTCGCTGTACTTCGTGTTGTTATTTTGTTTTCGATCCGAAGCACGCATCTGTCACCGCAGATGGGCCAAACCCATCTTGATAAAAGACAGAATCGAACGTTCCAAAGATCCAAAAGGCAGGATCTAATCGACACCGTAATGGAGACTCCGCAGTAATTTAAACCCCTGGTTGTTACAGTGAATAAACGGCTAAATATAGACGGCCTATGAAAACCTGCCAGAATATCCGCAGCGAACGAGCCAAGTAATAAAAAAGAAATAAATAACACGAAACACGCATTTCGAAACGTGCTAAACGAATGCCTTCTCAAACTCCACCTGGCAACGTGTTTTTTTTTTTTTTCAATGGCATTTTCTCGTGCGTTTCAGGAAAATTACAATTCAACTTGAACCGCGCGAACAGTCGAAGAAGAACGAGAAATAATCAAACAAAAGGACGCTTACAAAGCTATCGTACGGCAACACAATCATTGGTCGTGAGCACGCATTGTCAAAGCTGCAGCTCATTATCGCCCATAATTAAAAGGAACACTAAGGCATCGATGCCAGCGATTAGCGATCTCCCGTAAGCGTATTTCCCGCTCATCTTCAACAGTATATTTGCGCTGTCCTTTGTCTGTAACACACGCGTGGAACCGTATTTTTTTTTTTAAACTCCAGCATTCGCTCGTAGAATGGAAGACCGCACGCTCGCTAACGTAATTAAGCAAGCGGAGGGTAACCTCGAGACATACGCCGCAATTTTTTGCGTCGTAATTAATTCCGGCTCCACATTCGTTTTAATATGAGTTATGCGCTACATAAACAACTCGTTTGGAACCCGAGGATCGCCATGCACGAGCAGGTTTATCTTCGCACTGGTATGAATTGTTAACAAAGCGGCTTGTTGCATTAATCAGCGGAGGGAAGCGATTAAACATTTAAAGTTTCCCGAGCACAGTCGGCTGTATGCATCGCGCACACGAACGCTTCTGCTGGAGAATTCGGTGTGCCCTATGTTCCGCAAAAGACAAACGAACGCAATAAACACGTAGTGGTAGTGCACGCAAGGATCCAGCCCCATCTTCATTGTAAACAAACTTGGAAATTTCGCAGCAAGAGCTGTCTTGGATGAGGCACAAGAGGAGGACCTCGAATAAATCAAAGACATGAAAGGGTGCACGACGTGAAGCAAGAAACTCTGAGCAAACGTCATCTGCAGGCGCTCGCACGCCTCGATAATTATCGTACAGCTCGAGTTCGCTTCGTTCGAGGGGTCACGCATGATTACATTTGGATTCTTCGTAAATAATTATGGATGCGAAACGAAACGAAAGAACCATAATTACGAGTTCGGAGCACGTCCTCGGAAACGGGGACGGAGATACTTCAGCAAATCGAACGGACGCGAAGGAGCTCCCACTTAAGGTGAAACGTGCGAGTCTCCTTGAACTTTGAATTCTATATTAGCGCCGTCGTGGGTATTCTTCGTGGTAACCACTGTTTCGTTTTATAGGTAACTTTGATAATATGTGTCGTCAACTGAGCTTAGGTGTTAGCGTTAGGGCAAGAAAAACAAATGTCACTAACCCCTCCATATAGTATAGCCATGTAGTTTTTAGAGGTAATGTAGAACCATACTGCGACGCGGTTGTGTCGGTGAGCAAGCGAGGAGTACGACCAGTAGAGAAACGTAGTGGATATTACGCAGTCCCATTTAGAGACGAACTGATGCATACTTGTGGCTTATATTTATCCCTAGACTCTTCTAGGTTAGAGTGTGTTAGCCCTAGCCTAATCGAGGTCATGATGGCGCCTCTCTTAGCCTCTGCCATGCCACGAGACCTTGTTGGAACCATTAGCTATGGACCGCCTTTGCCTCCTCTTCCATTCGGGAACAGAATCTGTTTGTTGCGTTTCATTCGAAACCTCACCTAGGCCCATCCTTCTAAAATCGGAGGGTGAGTCACACTGGAGTCACCAGGAATAGCCAGTGTAACCTAGAAGGACAACTTATTCTATTTCACCACGACAATATACAAAACGCTCGCGCCGCAAGGTGGCTGGCTCGCAAAAGGCTCAACCACTGCAGTGTCACAGGCCTCAATGTGACGAGCCGAACCCCGCAGTCTACTTGACATTTTATTCATTTGCCAAGCTTCTGTGGCCTGTATTCGTCTACTATAATGCTTTGCTGTTGTAGTGATGTTTTAGATGTTGAAGAACACACCAATATGTGCGTGTGTCTTTCCTTCCTGTTCTCGTTCGATATTTTTGTACCTAGACCTAAAGGAAGAAATATCACCCATATGTGTGGACAGGCGGCGGCGCCGAGTTGCGTTTTCATTCGAGACACGCAGGAATCGCGAAGCGTCACGCTAATGAAAATGGAACGGGTAAACTTAAAAACTTCGGGACGTTTATTATTTGAGAATACAATGCGGGTGCACCTTATAAACGTACCAGAGCCCCAAAACTCTGGGTTCCTAAACGAAGCCGCACAAAGTTCGGGCACAGACTGCGGTTAGTATTGTCACGTGGTCGTGACGTCAACGAAGACAGCAGTCGGCGTTTGCAGGATGAAACTGTTTATTTGGCCGAACTTGTGGCCGGAAAATGAGAACTAGAACTACAGCAATACACGCTGTACAATGATAGCGGCGAACAGGGCGTCGTCCGTCGATCAACTGACAAGCGGTCAAGCGCGTCGGCTTTTATACAGGCGCTATGGAACTTTCCAGCAATATCGCTGATGGCGGCGTTATCTCTCGAGAAAGCTGGAACATTCGCGTGCGGCGCGCAATCTTAACAAAACGATCTAGCAAAATCGTGAAGCTTCTCGAACACTGCTTCGGGGCCAGTGTCGAGCGTTGATAACCGTCCTTGCTGGTCAAACTCGAACACATCAAAATAAAAGAAGAAGCGGGCGTGGCATTGCCCCCCTCTGAAAAAGCATCGTCCCGATGCTTGCAACATGAAAAGGAAAAAAACAAGTGCATACACCAATAAATTACAATAACAAAGGAAAAAGTAGAGTCCCCAGGTTCGCTAACGCGCAAAAAACGGCTTAAGGCGCACGACATGGACGACTTCAGGTCGTGCGCGGCGTCGCTGGGAGTTCGTAATTCCGTCCGGGACGACCTCGTAGTCAAGAGCGCCGTGACGTCGAAGCACCTTGTATGGCCCGAAGTATCGCCGAAGAAGTTTTTCACTGAGCCCACGTCGGCGTATCGGCGTCCAGACACACCCATGGTCGGGGGCGCGCCAAACGTCGGTCTTCCTCGGTGTGTATCGCTGACCGGCTGGCGGGCGGTATGACGTCGGTGGTGGCGGCGGTGGTGCCTGGCGGCGGAACTGCTGGGGCGGCGCGACGTCTTGACGTGGGCGAGGAGGGGGGACGTTGCGTCGGGCTGCAGCAGCATAGCTCATTGCTTGAAGCTGCGGCGGTGCCGGCTGAGGAACACCCAGTGACTCTTTGATTTCCTCGCGGACAATGTCTGCGATCGAATCCACTTGAGGCTGCGGCGAAGGTAACAGCTTGCGCAACTCCTCCCGCACGATCGCTCGGATGGTTTCGCGCAAGTCGTCGGTGGCTAGTGATGCACTTCGGAATTGGTTGCAGACAGCGTCGAGCGGTTGTATTGTTTCGTCCGCATGTCCAGTGTCTTCTCAATAGTCGTAGCCTCGGTGAGGAATTCGGCGACCGTCGTGGGCGGGTTGCGGACAAGTCCGCGAAAAGTTCTTGTTTGACACCCCGCATGAGCAGGCGAACTTTTTGTCTTCCGCCATCGCAGCGTCGGCCTGACGGAAAAGTCGAGTCATCTCTTCCGTGAAGATGGCGACGTTTCGTTTGGCAGCTGCACCCGGGTCTCCAGCAAAGAAGCGGCTCTTTCCCTGCGGACGACGCTTGTGAACGTGTGCAGGAATGTGCTGCGGAAAAGATCCCAGGTCTGCATTGAGGACTCCCGATTCTCAAACCAGGTTCTGGCCGCGTCTTCGAGGTAAAAGTACACGTGACGCAGCTTGTCTTCATTGGTCCAGTTGTTAAAGGCGGCGACACGGTCGTATGTTTCAAGCCAGGTCTCCGGGTCTTCAAACGACGACCCGCGGAAGGTTGGCGGCTCCTTGGGATGCCGAAGAAGGATCGGCGCAGGCTGCACGGGGTCGGTCATCGTTGCTGCGGTCGATCTTGGCATCTGCGACTGTCTGTCTTTTTCGGGAAGGAGCCCGTGCTCTGGCGGCAGTCCTTCTGCCTGCGGCTTGTTCGACGATCCGGGTTCTCCTTGCCGTCGTCCTCGTCGCGGCTTGGGCTGGGTCAGCGCTTCGCGGGGGCGTCCGGATCATGGAAGAAGCAGCACCTCCACCAGATGTCACGTGGTCGTGACGTCAACGAAGACAGCAGTCGGCGTGTATGTACCTTATGGAGTGGGAGCTACGTGCAAACAGACCGTTTGGTAGGCCGTCTGCCTTTGTCCGCTTTCACGCCATATGAGTAGGAAGCCGCGCATACTTTGTCCCAAACATGACGCAGTTATTCGTCTGCTTACTTGTTTAGAATGAAGAAAGAAACGCTATTTAGCTGAGCCGTGAGAATAAATAATAGGCTAAGTAACTTTTCAGCTATCACAGGGGCTCAAACAGCGGTTCACATGCTATTTGGAGGCGGACTCCGGTACCTATATTCGCAAATGGCGTCTTGCGCTGGAATCGTTCGGAAGAGAAAGTTTCAGCCAATCGTGATGCCAGGTATATCATGGTCGTATAGCCAAAGGCTACGATATCATTACCAATGGCAACTAGCCCTTGCCAAATAAAAATTTGAGGAGCCATCTCACTCTGTAAAGATCTGTAAAGCTCTGTAAACTTGTTTAGGACAATGACACAGAGGTGGCGCAGAAATTGAACCGTAGCCAATCACACGCTCTGCAACGAAATCCGAAATGTATGTCCAAGAAACAGCTTTTAAGTTTAGCGTAGGCTCCTTTAAAGTTTTCAATTTGAGAAGCAGGCGTCGTTTTGCTGCGACATGCACCGCCTCGTCTGGCTTGCCGCATGCGCTCGGCCTTTCGTGCATGATCTTGAGGAGCCATTTAACCAGCATCCGTCTTTTAGACATCTTTAGTGAACCACTGGTGTGTAGTGGAGTTTGCCCAATTTATGTGGCACATGCGTTTTTGCTCACACACAGGTGGTTTGCTCTAGGCATACACAGCTTCACTGCAGAACTTTGTGAATTCGGCCACAGTATAATTATGGCCACCTCTGGTTCTTAAACATAAACGCAAGTCTAAGTACCCCATCGGTTTTGCACCAAAATGCAATCGCTACGACCGTTCTCGAATTAAGGAACACATATTTGCACAAAACGGAAAAAAAGGACGTGTGAAAGAAGCGCTCGACATTTCGCATTTGGCTCTTCCTATCGCACGCCTCCTTATTTTTCCTATTCGCGCTGACATTGTATTCCTTAGAGGTGAACCAACTCACCAAGCAACAAATTTCAGTGAGTTTTACTGTGTTTGCCTAGTTTTCTGCGAAACTGGGACCTCGGTCTGATTAGCGCCACATCTCTGCCCCTATACCGCCTTGACGGGTGGCTCAGAAAACGAACTCTGGGGTCCAGGATTCCCGTTAGAACAAAAGGAGGGCCTTAGCGCGGCTGCCAGCAAATGAATGGAAGCCGTCTGCGGCTAAATTGCGTCCCTGACGGTATGGAAAATCGGATTTCGCGCGAGACACCCGAGGATTTCATTTCCGCTCGTCGGGTGCTGTCAAGGCATTGCGTGGACTTGCTCCTCAAATACACGCTTGTTCGCGGTTTGTTTCTTCATTTTGTTTCTTATGTTTATATTCCGCGGATGAATTCACTGCCTAATAGTTAGTGTTCCAGAGGCAGCAGCTCGCGCTTGCCCACGCAGTGCGACTGCAAGTTGTATCTGTGTGTTCAAAGGGATGCCTAAGTTTCGTTTTGCGAGACGAGGTGTGGGCGACGCGAACAAGTTACAATTGCGTGAATCCAATAAACTCGTATCGACTTGTCTCGTCGGTCCTAAAACTGGTCGTTGGTTTTCACGCACACGCTAGAAGACAGGGCGGAGTTAAGTTTGGGTTAGCGCAAGTGCATAGGTCGAATTGGGTTAGCCGATTTATTTGACATGATTCACGCAAGTTCGGTCGGGTGAGGCTTAGTTACCGCAATTTCTGGCTCGACTCGCTGTCGTTGACTTCAGACAAACTAGGCTAGAGCGACGTTTTCTTTCTCTTGTCTTGTTGTTGTCTAAAAATAGGTCATTTTTTTGCCCACCGAACAGGTCTTACGTTGACTCATATTCTGCACGAATAGGAGTCAACGTTAGAATTTGTAGATAGAGAGAGAGAAGAGAAATGAAAGAAAGGAAAGGTGAGCAGGTTAACCAGAACAAACTCCCTGTTTACTTCCCTTAACTGAGAGCTGCTGGTAAGAACTGCACAAAAAATAGTGAGCACGTTACACTCTGTTAAAATTTGAAGGCAAAAGCCTGCAGCATACTTGGTAATGCGTTAATAATAATAATAATAATAATAATAATAATAATAATAATAATAATAATAATAATAATAATAATAATAATAATATCATCTGGAGTTTTACGTACCGAAAACCACGATATGATTATGAGGCATGCCGTAGTGGAGGGCTCCGGAAATTTCGACCAAGTACGCGGCCCTCTAGCATAGTAGTTTATTAGATTACACTATCACGGACCATATTTCACGTGAGGCATAGTCAGGCGCAGTGTGAGATACACACATTCAATTAGCTTGACGCCCTCACCAGAATTTAGTGTTCGCACTCTTTCTACTGAAGCTTTCTGCAACTCACGTGATGCTGCCCCGTCGGCATAACATGGGCTGTAACGCATCTTCTTCTTCTTCTTCTTCTGCGACGACTACTTCTTGTTTTTCTTCTTCTTCTTAGCGTATGTTCTTAACCAACAACGATCCGTAACGGCCCAGTGGCCCTGAAAGTCGTTTGCTCAAGGCGACATTGTGTGTGTTTGATTTCTAGTCGGTGGTTAGCTGCATTTTCATGAATGAAAGAAAACCCAATGTTCATGTAGCAACGTGTGACGTTTCAGAAGCGAAAATTGTTAAGCCAGAATGATGAAAAAATGAAAGGAATCAAAGTGCAAGATGAAGTCATCACAATCTATGTAATACAGCTATTGTCCTGCGGGAATCCTTAAAAATCAATAGTATTCGAATTAAACTAGTTTACTTACAAGTGCAAGAAATTGACGTGTCAAAATCCGACCTGCATATGGCTGAGCAGCGTGTCACATAGTCACCTGTCTGAGCAACAAGAACATAACCGTGAAGATATTGTTACCTACGCTGCACTTCCGAAGGCACGCCACCAGAAGGGCACGTGCTTTTTTTAAAGCTACGCTTTAGGCCACGGCCAAAGTTCAGAACTCGGCAAGAGCAAAGCCACATTGTTGCCACTAACGGCTCGTGACTATGGGAAGCGCTCGCAGATAGCTCGGATGATAGACTTGTGGCGGCTCGTGCTCCGCCCAGAATGAAAACGCGCCGGCAAAAATAGAGATCCGCGATGGAGTAAAACGTCGACGTTGCTGCAGCCTCTTATTTCTTCTCGGAGGAATGATTGATGGCGCCAACCACAGCGTCTGCGAAAGAGAGAAAGAAGACTCTAGAGGAAAGAAAAAACGCTTGAAAAAATAATAAAAGCGTAGCTCTTCGATGGAAGGGTCGCGTGGAAAATAGCGGCATGAACAAATAGCCCATAAAGGGCCTAGAGCAGTAAAACTTCGCTGATAATGGAATGCGCACAAAAATGAAGCGCTAGAGGTTGACTGCACGCGTATTTTGTTTTTTTTTTATTTTTAGCGTTCTCGTCTTGCTTCATTTATGTGTATATATGTTTCTTACTTAAGGAAAATGGACGACGTGTGAGCAGTCTTCTGGCGCAGTGCTCTGGTGCACGCTTCTGTGGCTTGAAAAACCGCGAATCATCTCCCCGAAAAAAAAATTGCTTTCTGTTTTCTTGGAGCTGTCTGTGTTATACTTTTGTTCTCGTTACACAGTTCTATTTATTTAGAGAGCTTGAGGCTGACCGCGACAGTGAGGATACATACAAAGAAATGAGAAGTGGGCAGCGAAGAAACCGTTTAGAGAGCTCTTTCTTTTAATGGAAGACGGGGACGAGGTTCCTATTTAAACAAACTGGCTGTTGTTACGACGCGCCCCGTCGAATGCGTTTGTTGTGATTGAAGATGCGAACCCGTCTAGCCGTTTTTACCACTCTCCAAAGACATTGTGTAAGGGCTAAGCTGTAATAGGAAAAGAGAAATAAACAAACGTAAATGCCAACTTCTACAGTTCCAATGTTCATGGTTACGAGAAGCATTAAACGACGCATATTGCCAAACAGCGGTCTATATGCACTCTAAAAGACGCACGGACGTAGGCAACAGAATCGAAGCTGTGCTATCTACAATTACACGCTCTTTTATTAGCGTCTGAAGGTATGCTTTTATAGGTTATGTTTTTATAATAACACGAAAGTATTGTATGCCGAAGTACACCAATTCTTCACCGACGTATTTCTGCCACGGACATAGGTCAGTGATATACAGATGACAAATAAAACCCATCAAGGAAAGTTTGATTTGGAGGACCAGGGAGTCACACCCACGACCTCTCGGTTCGCGACGACAGGTGCCGGGCGCTCTACTTACTGCGCCACCGACGCTTACGCATGAGGATTCACAAATGTGCCTTATATCTCTCACACCTTCTCCCTTTCACAGTGAGCTCGCTTAATGGGGGTCGGTGTCGCCCTCTAGGATCGGTGAAGTACTCCATCATAAGACTAACGAGCGGCGATAACGCGCACTTCCGTAGTTTAACCTTTCGGTTCAGAGAGACACGCCAGCGGGAAGCGGAGCGCCTTCCCGCGTTCACGGCTCAAGCTATACGAATTCTGCCTCTCGCGTTCCTGAATCGCTGTGTGGTATATGCATGAGCACAGGCATAGGTTACCCTATTATGGGGGGGGGGGGACACTTTTGCGTAGTTCTCCTCAAATAACGACGCTTTGAATGAATGCATATCGAGTACCAGTGTTATGATCTTGTTGATGCCATCTTTGCGCGGGATTCGGCATATGCTGTCTCCAGGGGTATGTTAGCTGCTTCAGCGCTACCACAAGGGATAAATCATGATCTTTGGCGTTAGTCATCGGGATGGAGATGTGCCACTAGCGTCAACATGAGTGAATCCACGCCAAACGGTGTTACAGCTGCTAAACACCAATAGACATTGTACAAGCTCTCATACATCAATGTACAATAAACAATCGCGATACTGCTGTGAAGATACAGTTCACTTCGTACTATACCGATTCTTATGACGGAGGAATCAACTGTGTTTTTATGCAATATCACTGCAGATTATATGAGTATTCTAGGCTGCAAGAAATCCATTTAAGCTTAACGTAAAACAGAGAAGTAGTTTTCTTAATTCTTGTTCACGTTACCAGCGGCCACTGCTAAACTTGTGGCAAACACATAAAATTCTTGACGTTGCGGTGTGCTCTAACACGAACAACCAGTTTCGTTTTTATTGAAAGTTTGAAGTTAGCTTTCTATGCTACTACGAGGAACGGGACCACGTAGCAAAAGGTAGCTTCTGTTAAAGGCCCGTACACTTCAAGGTATGCCGTGTAAGATGAGATTATGGTGCACTGTAACATGACGAAAGTTATATAACTAATGGGTCCTTCGATGCCTGGGCTCCTTGTCTTTGAACTAAAGTTTAGAAAGGCTGACATGCGCAGCGAGTCGCCTGCGACCCTTATTGAGTATACGGGTATACGAGTATACAACTCGTGTACGAGTATACGGGTTCGCTGGAGTAACATAAAATTCGGTAGAAAATGCCGTATTTGTATAATGCTGACTGGAACGCTGAGAACTAGAGCATTATGAGACAAAATAGACTCGTACTATTTGAGCACAGTATTATAGCTTAAAAAGATATACCGAAAAGTTTGCTTGTTTTTCGCGTTTAGCCACGCTTACAAAAAATCTGACATATTCATAAATAGCAAGTAAATGATGTCTTCTACGGAAACGTTAACTTATTCGAGGAGAATTTATTTTTGACGTGTTCATTCGCCTCAGATATTCCGAAATAAGAGTGTATAGGTACACAACAAAAGAAGCAAGCCCTGCTCGGTAATCAGGTTTTCACCGACAACACGCACGCACGTACCTTAAGCAAACAAGCATTTCTCTTCTTTTCTGCAACACCTCTTCCAGGCGTTTTATGAGATTTTTCTGTGGGCGGAACATGGGCATAAAAGATAGGAACCAACAAGTTGTATTTTGTTTAAATACTGTGAACACACATTGGCATAAAGGAAATTGAAGAAGATAGATCATACCAAGGAAAAAAAAAGACAGACAAAACCCAGCACGCATTGCTTCAAAAAGACTAGCGTTTGCTCAGGCGGTCTCGAATTTGTAGTGGGTCGTCGTTGTAAAGGTTTAGCTGCTTTTTACATGAATCATTTTTTTTTATTCAAATCACATTCAGTAATTATCTGTCGAAACGGGTGACAATATTAGAAGAAAGGCAAACTCTCGAATCCTGACCAGCGCTGACGGGCAAATAACAGGTAAATGAGCAAAGCACAAGCGCTGAATAACGAAATCAATCTTTCAGTTTGTAGATAATATGCAATTGACAAAAAATAAGATAGGGAGGGAACAGCTTACAAACATCTACTGAAGGCGACACACGCAACAAATGCTTACTCGTTAGGAAAGAAAGAATGGATTGGAAGAGTAGCTAAAGGCGGAGGAGTAGGAGGGGAAGGATATTTAGGAGGTCAAACAGACAGTCCAGCGCAGAGCTGGTGTTCGAAATGAGGGCGGCTAGTGCTAGATTAAAACTTTGTAGAAGAAGTTCTAATAGGCGTAGCGGCCGCACATTCGCACTCTGAGCACTCAAAAGAAGACGCTTGACTTCTAGGCCGAGCCAGATTGCTCCCGGACGAGACAGAATTTTATGCTCGCATTTTTAGTGTACGTCGAAATGGTCATCGTTGACGAGACAGAACAAACACTCGATATTAAATTCGTTGTGAAATAGGGCGCGAGTGATTCAGCGTTTTATGAAATGTAATAATGTTTATTTATGTAAAGGATGCCCTAAACAAAAGGAAGAACAGTGCTCCATTTGGGGAGTGCCGTGAGTATCCTTAGGGCAAGGCCAAATAAGGGCGTCCCACCATATCCTGGAAAGATGAAAAGATAGATCGTGCGTCCTCTCTTGTGATCGCCGAATGACGGTTAGAATCATATCGGAGGACCTCGATTTGAGAAAGCAGTCAATTTGTGGACTCTCAATTGGATGATCAAAATTACAGTCCGAGGTATTGCGAAAGCCCATATTCTCCGACTACGTCTGTTTAGTCACCATTGCTACAGTGTTCTGCGCGGCATGCCGTCGCTTCGTCTTCTTTTCGACCGTCTCTGTGGACAGTGCCCTTCGTCCTGTGACGCATTTAGACAGTCTCTGACGCGTGGTTTCTTTGTTATTTATTTCCCCATGAGGATGAATGTTACTCGCAGACGAGCGTTTACTACCTGTGGCTCCCACAGCACGCGATACGTGATTGACGACATGCACGGAAGCGTGCAAACATACTTGTGACATTACCCAAGTGCTTTAGCTGCGAACCACGAATTGATCTGGTCAAGTCAGGATGAAGGAACTTCTGACACGACCATGACAAAAAACGCCCATTGCGTTTACTTTGTTTCGTTCACAAGAGGCGTTACAATGACGCCACACGCCCAACCCATGGCTTCAAAGCTCTCATTTCTTTATAGGGTGGTTACAGATCGAGCAATGCCAGGCGAGTGCCCGGGTTCGAACTCTCACACTTAACGAATCTTCGAAATTTGTCTTTTTTTTTTCTTAAGTATGTTTAATGTAATAACACTCATCTTGTTGTTCTTTTCTTGTTTTGTTTAGAGCAGTCAGGTCCTTGTTTGCTCAAAGTAACCGAGTCATCTTACCGAGACTAGCCAGCCAGAATAAAGTGGGTGCCCCCCCAAGTGGAAGAAAACAATACTGCTCTCGCATTTTAGGGTTTTCACTAGGATCAAAGCGACACAGCCTAGCTATCTGCAATGAAAAGCATATCGCATTCATTGGAAAAATCAGACGACCGCAATGAATTCGTACAGAAGGCCATTCGCGGCGACGATACTTGATTGAAATACAAAAAAAAAAAAGACGCGTACCATCAAAGAAGCATTCAAGACAGAACAGAATAGCGCGTCCTTTTCTCTTCCGTCTTGAATCCTTGATCTAACACCCCTTGATGGTACGCGTTTTTGTATTTCATTAAGCATGTACCAACTAGCCCAGCAACAAGTTTCTCTCCGAGACAATACTTGAACGTACGAATATGACATTGAGCTGAAGTCATGTAACAAGAAGCAGAAAAGATCGAGTAGCCGAAGCTCAGGAAGGTCCACGAATCCCCTCTCTCCCCTTATACACAGCACAAGCCCTACGCCAAATATGCACACCACACACACACTGCCACACCATCATCCCATTAACCCACCCGCACGCAGGATCGTAACCGTTTCAACGTAACTTGAATTTCGAGGTCACAAACCACTGCGCGGAGATTTGTGAAACAATATCCGATAAAATAACTTCCTCCCAACTCATACATTCTCACGTAGTATCTTTAGACTCTTAACTATGCACACAATCGTAAATAAAGATAGCGCACTACGCGCGTGCATGGGAAGTTGTTCAAGCATGCAAGTTAGAAGACTAAGAAATTATTTTATGGCATCTCTTAGTTCATTTATTCCTACTCTGCCCTCAGTATGCTCCAGCTCTTCGATTACCACTCTGAAATTAAAACGCGCAATGGCTTTAGTTGAGGATCTGTGTTTAAAAATAACACTACCAGCATTTCAAATCGAGCAAGCTTGCCTCTTCAGCTCTCCGGCTGGTCCCCGGTCGTGCATTTTCTATGCGCACGGTTGCCGAGCTCTTTCGAAGCGAGTAGCTTGCGAGAGTTTTATTTTTTTTTTTGACGTTTGTTTAGTTAATATTGGTTCATCTTTCATTTTCTAGTTACTAATGAAATGCAGAAGACGTAGCATCAAGCGCATTATACAAATGGTACTTCGTGTAATGTTATCAAAGTCCAAAGTTTAACTGCTTGAATATGTGCGTAAAGTTAACACAGACTCACTCATATCTTCGAATTCATTACGCGGGCCTGCGTAACGGGTATCAAGATAACTTGCCAGAGCTACTGAAGTTAACTATGTTGGCTTAAGAAACACTGCATGATAATGAACACGAGGCAAAAGCACTGCGCATACAGACAGACACTTCCGGAAATCATCGTTAAATAATTAATAATAATAATTGGTTGGGTTTAACGTCCCAAAACCACGATATGATTATGAGGGACGCCGTAGTGGAGGGCTCCGGAAATTTGACCACCTGTGGTTCTTTAACGTGCACCTAAATCGAAGTACACGGGCCTCGAGCATTTTCGCCTCCATCGAAAATGCGACCTCCTCGGTCGGGATTCGATCCCGCGAACTGCGGGTCAGCAGTCGAGCACCTTAACCACTAGACCACCGTTGCGGGTAAATCATCGTTCATGCGTGAGAGAGAGAGAGATACGAAGAGGAAAGGCAGGGAGGTTAGCCAAGCTTTGGCTCGGTTGGCTACCCTGCACTTGGGGTGGGGGAAGGGGAAATAATAGAAAAGAAAGGGTAAAGAAGAAAGAAGAAGAGCGCCTGTGAACTAACAGTGCGAGTTCGTGTTGTGTAGTTCATCCATCCATCATGCGTGAATAAATGCATACTGTTAATGCGTGAATAAATGGCACGTAATGCCTGATTGCATCAGCTGCATTTTGAATTTTGTATTGTTGTTTGTACTCTTGCCCAACTAAATTAGCACACTTGCCTTATAACCTTTTAGCTAGCCACGCACAGAAAGGGATATTGTGAAATAAACTAACATTAAATAGACTAATATGTGCGACTGAATGAGTTACTAGAAGTACTCGACATTTATCACAATAATGCCCTCGCCTGGAAATAAACGCACTATATAGGTTCGGGGAAGTCGGTGCATCTTTGGATATGCGTACATGTACGCATATTTATTATGTGTGCGTAAATGTGTTTATAGATAGTTTCAAGTGGTTTTGTGAGGATATGCCTCACCTCATAGAATGTTATATTTGTCATTTTATATACGGGATGTGCATGCGCGGTGCAGAAGCGGCAACAACTGCTCCACCGACGCTGGTAAGAAGTCATTTGAGGCAAAGTCACGCATTCGGCGAGCAATTTCTACTCCCGTAAAGCTATCCGCCAATGTTATAGATAAGAAACCCATAAAACTCGCGCAGGAGATTACTTTGACCTAAAATAAGAATGTCGGAGTGGGAAAAACAAATGGCCGTGGATGAAAAATGACTCGAGATGGGCGAGCTCCAAAACTTTTCGTGTTCCTCTTCGGCGCGTTCGCAAGCCTGATCTACTGCAACATTCTGATCTTTTTATTTCATCGCAGAAAGTTTTACTGCGAAGCGATGTTACAGCAAGCTATGCATATATGCATTTATGTATCTGATGTGCACGCAGCGCGTATAGAACGGGCTTGCAAAACGCAAGCTAGGCGGATGAGTTATGGGAGAATGTGCATATATAATATCCGTGACCATAATTCCTTGCAACCATTACAGTACAAATAGGTCGCAGACTCAACCTCTGAGCGCGTGTCAGAAGTCCACAGAAAGGTCAGATACTTTCCCTTTTAATTCATGTACACTCGTCAGTGCTTTCAATCTCTTGCATTTATTTGGCTTCAAAATTTTTATCTTTTAAAGGAGACGCGCCAGTTTTGCTTATGATTGTTCAGGATAAATGACAATAAATAAATTAACTTGGCCTTTCTTTCTCTTGTTTTTTTTTAAAGGCGAAGGCCTTATATGCCTCACTGAACACGAAATTTGGCCGTCGACGTCAGCGTCCCGCGTCGTCGGCGACGTCTCGCGTCCTGTGGCCTCGGCGACGTGTGGTGCAAAAAAATCACCTCCTTGATGACGTCACACATCACAGAAATTTGTCAGATTATTACGACGTCTCAAATTCTGGCATGACGTCATGTGACTTAACGCCACATAATGAAGTTGTAGCGCCCTCCTTTGGGCGGCGAACAAAACCGGAGAGCGCGCCACCTCAAGAGAAGAAAGTAAGGACGGCGCTTCGCAGTGACACGTGAAGCCACGGCTCGCGTTCCCTGCTGGCGTCGATTCTGGTTCAGCCGTCTCGTTCCTTCGTTCCTGTGGCATGAGCCGACGCCGTCTTCAATTGACATCGTAGGTTGGTCAAAGGTGGGCTGATCACGGAGGAAGTCCAAAACTAGGTGAGGTGCCTCCGATCCTGGAGGCAGTGCGAAACCACGCTAGGTGCACAAAGCTTTCGGAGGGTGGCGGGGCAGGATAAATGCATCTAGGGAGCTCACCTGACCGGCCGTTCCTGTAGGCTCCCTAATAGATTGACTGAGAAGAAAAAGAAGATGGCTTTCACCTTCGACTCATCTTATGGTAATGCGCAAGGGACCCTGTGATTTTTTTTTTATCTGGATGTGGGTAGAATTTCTGAAGGTACAGGTACACTATTTTTCGTTACTGGTTCGATTTATAAATGAAGCTAGTGCTTGTTCTATTCCTGTTTCGCACTTTACGGGGCGATTTTGTGGTAGGAGAAATACTAATGTGTTTTCAAACAGTTTATTATATTGTTTTTCGGCAGTTGGGGCCAATACCGTATCGTATACTTTGTTGGAGATAACTGGTGGTGGATTGGTTGCCTATTATCTGCTTACGTTATTTAATCAAAATCTCTCTTTTTTCCTACACAGTTGATGTTTCTCTGTTAACAAACACAGACCCTGGACGGCTTCCGGTTACGTACACTGACGTAGCACGGCGGGAAACAAAAGCCTTGGCGGGTAGCCCGCAGGTTTTCAACACTTCTCACCCTGCGCCTAGCCAAATATTTCAAATAAAGATGCTTCTAATCTATACCCAACATTATAAGAGTTAGTTCTTAACTGATGCGCCTTCCTTTTATCTGAAGGCGAAAAAGGGGTCTTTCCTTACTCTGACATAACTTAAAACCACGCTTTCCGCTTCGGTGTTAGAGAGTGATAAATGAAGAACCGGAAGTTTGTTGGGGTAGAACACGTGCTGCTACTATCGAAGTCTTGAAATCGTCTATACGTAACAGCCCGTTATACTTTAACAGTGCCCACTTCAAACCACGAAACGAAATAATTAAAACGAAACACGATACGAGACCAACTGTGCACTACAGCATGCCGAAAATACGTCGTAAAGAAAGCTTGCGCGAAAAACCCCATATTAATACCTTTGTGCGGAATAGTATGAATCATTGTTGCATTTCGCCATGCCATATTACCTAAGCTAGCGTGATGATATATCTTTTCATACCACTACATACGAGATTAGGATTCCGATTCGTACTTATATGAAAAAACCGCTTATAACGAGAATGCTAGAATAATATTGACATTTTCTGCCTTTTTGTATACGGCGGACATCTGGCAAAAACATTACCATTCGGCGCATTTGAAAGGACGCGAATGAAGCCAGACTCGCCAACGAGGCTCGATTTATCGATGAGCATCCCCGCAATCAGGGAAAAAGGCTGTTAACTAGCGGCACATCCCGCACCTGCAGGAGACGTTGCCACTAATGAACCCATTCAAGTGAAGTCTTTGAATGGCCTCGCCCGTGTGCAAAGAGAAAAGAATAACTAGAAAGCGGGGCATGCAAATTCGAAAACAAAACACGAGTAGACGACTCTTTGATTATACCGCGCAAAGGGTGGTACAGAGTCTGTCCGTTTTCCGCTGTCGCTGTTTGGAATGCCGAATTCCGATAAACAAGCGAACTTCCTAGCTACGCCTTGCAAACAAAGGTTACTACGACTTATGTTTTGAAAGGTTCATCATGAATGCATGAATTTAGAGCGAAAGCTCTAAATGCCCCACAAAACGCGATAGTAATTAAAAAGCGTGAAACATGCGAAATTCGCTTGATCTGTGTGCAGGGATGTAAAATTGGTTCGATGATTCTCATCCATGCAACTGTGTTGATAATGAGAATTGTTAGAGGCTCTCCTTTTAAGTTCAACAAGGCTTGGCTTGGACAATGAACCATGTGTTGCACAAGGCCTTCTTGTGGTCGCAACTGCTGGTCGTAAATGCCAGCTTATGGAATCACTTATTGGATATTAAGCAAAAGAACAGTAACAGAATCGAACGCGTCATTTCTATTAGCGAATAGCGTAATGTAACAAATTCTATAACACGCTCTCGATTTTTTTTAACCCCACTGTTTTTTTTTTTCGCACGCATATGCCAAATGCGCGCTCATTCTTATTTTTTCGTCTGCCTTTCCCCGCCTAATCCTGGTACGTCTCTTCCCAAATCCTACTTTGAATATCCGTCCAACTCCTATCGCTGAGCTTAAGTTTATTTGCAAATGAATAAAGGCGACGAGACGACAAACATTGCGCGATTTCCACCCGAAAGTAAGTCTATTCGTTTCAAGCTTTCTTCTATTCTTCTTTCTTTTTGAAACGGGAGCAAAATATCCGAGCAGGCATGATTAAGCGATTTCGTTTTGCTGAAGCAGCATCGAAGGAGCTTAATCAGACGAAGACTGCGGGCGGCTGTGAGGAACTCATGAATCTTAATGAGTTTCCTTTTATCCTCTTCGCATTTAGCGACATCACTTTTCTTTTCCGTATTTATATCCTTTTCGCGCAAGCCAAGATAAATGACGGCCAGGTTTTTTATCTCGCTCTGAATCAAGTTCGGCACACAAAGCAAAGAAGATTGCGATGTTTAATGATCTGCGGCCGAGCTCAGGCGAGTCTGCTTGCTTTGGTTCTATCTCCAGAAGGCCGTGATTAATACGCTCTAGCTGGTAATTCAAATGCGCTTTCTATCCATGATTTATGCTTAGCACTGAACGGAAGTGGTCATGTGCGTGTCCCGAGCGCTGAGTATTTCCAATATGCGTGCTTGCGCTTTCTCGCCACTCGCCTCATAGAAACAGCTCGAACCAATAGGGTGAAATGGCCCAGCTGGATCATTCGCACCATTATAGCTCATGTGCTAGGAAAGCGTCCCGGCAAAGTTTTTTTTTTTTCTTGACTCGATAGTATAATGACAATGTCTGTCATCCAGTTATCCTTATTTCCTCGTTTCCCTACATAGACCATTAAGATTCATGACAAATTTCGCTTGAAGAATGACCGCAGTAGTGGTTCATTACATTCAAAAGCTTGGTTCAGCAGACTTTGATTACATAAGAAAGCGCTTAGATTTCATTGACCGGAACAAACCTTACTTGAAGAAAGGTTAAGAATAATCTTGCAGTAATATGAGCGGCCGTTTCGGTTTAATATAACGTGACAAAGTAGTCATGATTCCAGTCATTTCCAAGCAGCCTCAGAACATCACAGTAAATACTGTCCAAGTATAGCTTTTAACGTTCTTAAATTTATTATAATTTGCCGCACAGTAAGAAGCGCCGCGTATGCAGCGCCTAAATAAATGCCAGAACAGGAAAGAAAATTAGCTAGCTGTTGGGGGTTTACGTCCCAAAACAACGACTCTGATTATGAGGAACGCCGTAGTGGAGGGCTCCGGAAATTTCGACCACCTGGGGTTCTTTAAAGTGCACCTAAATCTAAGTACACGGGCCTCAAGCATTTTGACCTCCACTAAAAATGCGGCCACTGCGGCCGGGATTCTATCCCGCGACCTTCGGGTCAGCAGTTGAGCTCATAACGACTAGACCCCTGTGGTGAGTGACAGGAAGGAAAAGACGCAAAGAGAATTGAAGAGGTAGGCAAAGCGAAAGACTTGGCGTGCTATACGGCATGAAAGTATAACGTTGAGATAGCAACTATGTCGAGATGGAAAAGTTTCAGCGTGAAAGTGAAAATGAGCGTGTGCCGCAGAAAATGCGGTGTTGACGTCGGCGTCAGCGGCGTTAACCGTGACTGCCGATGGAGGCGAGGAATTGAAAATCAAGGCTCTACCCGAATCGAACCCAGGCATTCCGCGTGGCAGTCAAGTATTTTAACACATAGTCATGCGAGTGCTTGAAAGCCCGAAACTGTTTCGGAAAAAGACCGATGCAATTTCAGGTTTTGGCAATACGGGCGTCATGTCGGTCGAGGAGCCACATCAATAGATACAATATTGCGTCGCAGAGGCGTAGGATCGGAGCAGACGGTCACACCATATGAATTGCTTGAAGGGTCGATGCCTTAAAGCTGTCCACCCAGTATACTGAGCGTATGCTTAATTCACTATCATCATCATCACCACCATCATCATCAACAGCAGACCCAGCATAAAAAAAAACATGGAACCGGTATAACACGAACGTGAAACATTCAATAGTCATTGTTCATTGATAAATGGGAGCTTCCACAATGTGGTGTTTGGCGGCTATACCACCGTTTGATGTGGACGCACCTACGTAGATCTTAGTGGTACATCTCCATCCCACCGGATAACATCAATGGTCACTATTAAACCATTGTGGTAGCTAGTGGTTAACATTAACATATATGCACCCGGACACAGCATATGGTGAATCCCGCGCAAAGATGGTATCAACAATGGAAAACGTCGTCATTTGAGGAGAGAAACGGCAAGGAGTGCGCTCTCCAGCGGTTGGGTAACCTACACTTCTGCTCATGCATACACTACCACACAACGCTTCAGGAACGCGAGATGCAGAGCTTGTAGGTGGAGACGTCAACGTGCGAAGGCGTCCCGCAAACTGCTGGCGTGTCTCTCACTGCAAGAAAGCACTCACTCAAACTGTATAGAAACGAAATGGAGTGGAAATCGGGTAGCCAGCCTCTGTTGCGGAGGGACTACCGAAGCATGTCCTGTCGGCGCTCGTTAGTGTGATGATGCAGTACTTCACTTCATCTCTCCAAGACGGCGAAACCATCTCAAGCGAACCAAGTTCACTGTGAAAGGGAGATGTGAAAGATATAAGGCGCGTTTGTAAAAGCTCATGCATGTGCCTCGATAGCGCAGTGGTTAAAGCGTCCGGCTCGTACCCTGGTCGACAAGGCATGGGTTTGACTCGCAGGTCATTCAAGTCAGCGAAACGTTTTCGTCTGGTTTTTCTCTGTCATCTGTTAGCATTTAACCGACATCACATCCGTGACGGAAATGATGTCAGTGAAGTCTTCGTGGACCCCGGCATAAAACATCATCATCATCAGCAGCAGCAGCCTGTCTACGCCCACTGCAGGGCAAAGGCCTCTCCCGTGTTCCGCCAATCAACCCGGTCCTGTGCTTTCTGCTGCCACGTTATACCTACAAACTTCTTAATCTCATCTACCCACCTAATTTTCTCTCTCCCTCTCACGCGTTTGCCATCTCTTGGAATCCAGTCAGTTACCCTTAAAGGCCACCGGTTATCCTGCCGACGTGCGACGTGCCCGGCCCATATCCATTTCTCCTTGATTTCAACTATGATATCCTTAACCCTCGTTTGTTCCCTGACCCATTCTGCTCTCTTCCTGTCTCTTAAGGTTACACCTATCATTTTCCTTTCCATCACTCGCTACGTCGTCCTCAATTTAAGTTGAACCCTCTTTGTAAGTCTCCAGGTTTCAGCTCCGTAGGTAAGTACCGGTAAGATGCAGCTGTTATATACATTCCTCTTGAGCGATAGTGGTAGACTACCATTCATGATTTGATAATGTTTGCCGAATGAGCCCCATCCCATCCTTATTCTTCTAGTTATTTCACTGTCATGGTTCGGCTCCGCGGTTACTACCTGTCTTAAGCAGACGTACTCCTTTACAACTTCCAGTGTCCCGCCACCTATCGCAAAGCGCTGTTCTCTGCCAAGATTGTTCCACATTGCTTTAGTTTTATGCATATTAATTTTTAGACCTACTCTTCTACTTTCCGTATCCAGTTCAGTAATCATGAGCTGTATTTCGTCTCCCGCGTTACTCATCAACGCAATGTCATCAGCGAATCGCAGGTTACTGAGATACTCTCCATTAACTCTTATCCCTAATTCTTCGCAAACTAGGGCCCTGGAAACCTCCTGTAAATACGCGGTGAATAGCATTGGAGAGATCGTGTCTCCCTGCCGTACGCCCTTCTTTATTGGGATTCTGTCGCGTTCTTTATAGAGGACTATAGTGGCTGTGAATCCGCTGTAGATTTCTTCCAATATGTTTATATAGGATTCGTCGACGCCCTGATTCCGCAATGCCTGCATGACTGCTGATGTCTCCACCGAATCAAATGCCTTCTCGTAATCTATGAAGGCTATGTATAGGGTTTGGTTGTATTCCGCGCATTTCTCTATCACCTGATTTATAGTAGGAATGTGGTCTATTCTTGAGAAGCCTGTACGAAATCCTGCGTGGTCCTTTGGTTGATTGAACTCTAATGTCGCATTAATTCTGTTAGCAATTACTTTTGTAAATAGCTTGTAGACAACGGACAGTTAGCTTATGGGCCTGTAATTTGTCAGGTCCTTGACGTCCCCTTTCTTATGGATCAAGATGATGTTGGCATTCTTCCAAGATTCTGGTATCCTCCCCGTCGAGAGACACTTCGTATACAGGGTGGCCAGTTTTTCTAACATAATCTCTCCACCGTCTTTCAACAGGTCTGATGTTACCTGATCCTCACCAGCGGCTTTGCCTCTTTGCATTCCCTTTAGGGCTTTCTTTACTTCTCCTGCCAATACTGGTGGGATGTCAGATTCCTTTGGGCTATTACTGCTTCTTACTTTATCATCCTGACTGTCTCGGCTGCTGTACAGATCTCTGTAGAACTCTTCCGCTACCTCAACTATTCTATCCATACTGGTTGTGACCTTGCCTTCCTTGTTCCTTAATGCATACATCTGATTTTTGCCTATGCACAGTTTTGTCTTCATAGTTTTGAAGCTTCTTCCGTTCTTTAGAGCATGCTCAATTCTCTCCATATTATACTTTCTTATATCGGCTACTTTACGCCTATTGATTAACTTTGAAACTCCGCCAGCTCTATTTTGTCTGTTGCATTTGAGGCTTTCATGGCTTGATGTTTCTTAATGAGGTTTTTCGTCTCTTGGGATAGCTTGCCAGTGTCCTGTCTAACGAATGTACCCCCGACTTCCACTGCATACTCCTTAATGATACTAGTCAGATTATCATTCATTGCGTCAACGCTAAGGTCGGTTTCTTCGGTTAAAGCCGCCTACCTATTCTGAAGTGAAACTCTGAATTCCTGTACTTTCCTTCTCAGAGCTAGTTCATTAATTGGCTTCTTACGTATCAGTTTCTGCCGTTCCTTCCTCAAGTCTAGTTGAATTTTAGATCTTACCATTCTATGGTCACTGCATCGGATCTTGTTAACTACATCCACATGCTGTACAATGCCAGGGTGGACGCACATTATGAAGTCTATCTCATGTTTAGTTTCGCTATTAGGACTCCTCCACGTCCACTTACGAGTAGCATGTTTTCTGTAGAAGGCATTCAAGATCCGTAAATTATTGCGTTCTGCGAACTCTACTAGTAACTCCCCTCTGGCGTTTCTAGAGCCGATGCCACATTCCCCAACTGCATGTTCTCCATCCTGCTTCTTGCCTACCTTTGCATTAAAGTCGCCCATCAATATAGTATACTGTGTCTTTACGTTACTCATTGCTGATTCTACGCCTTCGTAGAAGCGTTCAACCCGTTAATCATCATGGCTGGATGTAGGCGCGTAGGCCTGTACCACCTTCATCTTGTACCTCATAAAACACTTTCGTGCATAAAACACACTCGTGCTAAAGAGTATGCTGCTACGCAGGTGTACATACTGCCTTACAGACATGTAGTCGGTACTTTGCTACTTCGCAAAATGTTCAGGCGCACAGACGTTTCTTCTTTCACGCCACGGTGCTCTTGACACGCTTGTGATGGATTCGGTGCCGTCTACCAGTGCCGGGCGCGCTTCGGAATCTTCCTTATCGGCGAGTGCTGATGGGGCATCAATGTCAAGTGGTGCATAGTAGTTACCACATAGCAGTGCGGTAGTGTACAATGTGAAGGTCACGTTTAAGAACAAGCAATGACAAGTGACTAGTACGCTATCGCGTTCCACTCTTAAAGGCGAGGCTTAAGCGCCCTCCAAGTGCTTGCACGCGACCACGTAGAATAACGTCTATCAATACGCTCTTCGGTATCCTGAAGAGCGCAGCAGCGGAACTTCCGGTCGCGGTCACATGCAGGAGAGTCACGTGATCTGAATAGAAACGTCTCGTATGACGTCAGTGCTAGAGCAGCACCTCACTGTCGACTGTGGTTCCGACAGCACTGACGTTGGCGAAATAGTGAGAAACGTGGACCGGCATGGCGAAGGTTACTGGACCCCCAGTTACACGCTCCAACATTGGCACTGAAAAAATAGCGATACTTAATCAAGTCCAGGCAGAGCCATTCCTTTTCATTCAATTTTTGCGGGTCGTAAAACATCATACGTTTAGGGTACAAAAACACGCGTGCGCAGGAGCCCTTTATACGGAAGCATCAGGCTCCTTGTCAGCTGTATCACCTCAAAGCTGGCTGCTGCCGTGATCTCAGCCTGCCAAAAGCAAGTCGCAATAAGACTTCGATCTGGGCGAGTTGGTTCATAGCTCTTAGAGCGCAGAGAGAGTAGTGCAGGAGAAGAAGAAACACACAACGACATCACAGGTGCTGACTACGAGGTATTTGGCCAAGACTTGCCTGTTTATGCAGAGGTCGTGATACGGCAAGCATATGCGCATAGACAGTCAGGTCTTGGTGCGAATAAAACCGCTAGTGAACGACGCTGGGCCTGTTCGTATTGCAGACTTCTCGTTTACGTTTTTTTTTTCATGACCGCGGGATCTGCGCATGTGCTAGGAGGCTTGCTTTTCTATATACTGCGTTGCCGCAATAAAATTCGCTGTTAGTAGCGAATCGTGTGCCGTTCTTTACTTGTCACGGTCTTTTAAGCGCTGTTTTTTCCTTTCGTTAAAAAAATAACAGTTGTTAGTCAGCGCTTCTGGTTAGGTTGTGTGTTCCTTCTTGCCCTGTTTCATTCGCGCGGGGCTCTTGAAAAATTGAGTTCATGAAAACGCGTCGGGCCGAGGTTTGCTTGCCTAACTTGAAAGTCCTTACCCAAGCTGGTCACGTCGTGTTAAATTAAATGCAGCTAAGCAAACACTACGGATGGTGATCATTTATAATGTCTAGCAGCCATAAATGTAGTATAACTTGGCTTAACATTCTTTAGCGGAGTAATTATGGCTCTTATAAAATGCGATAGGAAAACCATATTAGAGTGGGACGCTTACTGCTTAGTCGTGGTTTGTCTGCACTTTATCATATACGGTTTTCTTCTATGAAATAATCCAGTCTCATAATCGTGGCCTAAGATTCCAAAACAAAATTAAAAAGAAAAAAAAGCAGATCTTTCAGAGGGGGAGCGGAGAGGGGAGGGGAGAGAGGCAAGAGAGAGAGGGGAAGTGGAGAAGGGAGAGGAGGCAGGGAGAGAGGGATAGGAGAGGGGAGGTGGAGAGGGGGAAAGAGGAAGAGGAGAGGGAGATGGGAGAGGGGGAAGGAGAGGAGGAGTGGATAGGGAGAGAAGGTGTGTGGAGAGGGCTTGCGCATGCGCAGTAAGGGTGGTCACGCCGCACACCACCACCGGATTGAACACCGCTATAAGATGCTTCACATCTAAAAGACAAGGCGGCGGAGCAGAAAGCTCGCTAGGCAGCAGCTGCGCGGGCTCCCCACCAAGACCCTGCGGTGAGAGCTCGCGAGACCGCAGAGAGACGTCAGCGTCGTGCGGACCCCAAAATACAAGCCCGCGAAGCCAAAGCCGCGCGGAAGCGGCGACAAGAGAACCTCGAAGAGGTAGGGGCGCGGTATGCAGCGGCCAAGCGCCGAAAGCGGTCACTACCTGAAGTTGGTGGCGCCGACGCGCGCTTCAAGCACGATTTCCTCGACCACACGTTCGACCACAGCTGCAAGGTCTGCGACCGCTTGTGGTTCGACAACAACCTGACCACAATCGCTAATAAAACAACGTGTGACGTTTTTATATGACAGTAGAGGAATTGTAGGGAGCATTCACGGTTTACCCAATTATCTCCGAGCCAGCTCCTCAATGATAATTCACTTCGTGGAAAATGCGTGATTTTTTCAATCAAGAAACTCGCTAACAGACGCTGCCTGCGTCGGCGTTGTCTCTCGCGGGCGAGGGCGCGTTCTCGTTCCTTGCGAGCTGGTAGTTGAGCTTTCATCGCAGAAAGAGCATTTCCATATTCAACGCGCGCCGTTCGCTCTCTCTCGCCACACGGCGAGCGCTGAGTTGATGGCGCCCTGTCTTGCGCTGAAGCAAATGGACATCCCGACAGCCGACGACGATGCACGATGCACGCCGAGACCCTAAGGTGCTTCGCCCCTAACACTATGAATGAATTGCTCATAATTTGACAGAACAGCGTGAAACTGCGAGGAAATGGCGTGTAGTAATATCTTAATATATATATTTATTTAACTTGAACCCAAGCAGCTTTTCGATAACTGCATTATTACTACAAAGATTCTATTGATGAAGTCACCACGCGTACATTGCTACTAAGAATGCATTAAAGCACGTATTGTTGGCTGAAAAGAGAAAACAAATTGTTGCCTTCATTTGTGACTATATACAAGATAAGCAATTAATCAATCACTCTATCAACCGATAACGCCACCTTGAGCGTTATGCAGTATATACAGTACCAAGAATATGTACGTTCTATTATACCAGAGTAAAATTCTTTATTTGATATCTAAATATTTTTATTTCAATATAATATTGCTGCGATGGTGTTAAAGCTGCCTTTACTTCTTGTCCTGTTCACATACAAGTACACATGGAAAGATTGAAGCAATAGGCTCAGTGCGCAGCGAAAGAAAGAAAGCCAAAGGCTCCGTGAATAGTTCTCCACGGAGTGTGAAGTGGGCGCAATAACACAACAAAATGGCTTTAAGCCGAAGTCACGGACCTTGTAATTTATTCCGCTTTGCTTTGAATAACAATCACTCGACGAGCCGCTCCGGCAGCGTTGAGTATAATCTACCCTGCTCAATGCGTGTCCGGGATCCTTTAGCCGAGCCAGAGCTACGCGCGCTGCTCGAACCTGAATAAATTTAATGTCCCTTACGATCCCGTAGTCTCATTGGTATGCGCCGACGCAGAAGTTTTGATTCGCATATGCGTACGTTTTCTGAAACTCGGATGGGAGAATCAGCAGGATTTAATACTGCCGCGGGATAATGCGAAAATATTTTCGGCATAACAAGTGCGCTTCCCCGACAGTGCTCCTTCCACTAGCGCGCTTGGCCCGAAAGCGTTTTGTTTCCCGGCAGTCGCCCGGTGGAGTTGAACGCTAATTTAAAGGGCGCCGTTACTATGCAAGGCGCTTTACGCAAATGAGCTATAACTATTTCTGTAACAACTACTTGGCATAAATCTTTATGAATGGCGATACCGACTTCATAATCACGAAGAGCGACGTGCTTTTTAGCGTAGAAATTAGAACGAAAAGCTAGGTCTGGGTGCGGAACTGCGCATGCTAACAAAGAATGGAATAGTCTTAACGTCCGTGACACTATTAATGCTTCGAAAACGCATTTATCAAAGAAATCAAATTTCGGTGCGCCTGCGCATCAGCCCTAGACGATGTCACCAATGCGAGAGAACTCAAGAGGTATGCACGTGTACATTCGAATAATATAATAAATGAGGTGCTCAAAAGCGTATGTTTATTGCAATTGGAATAGATAAGCCGTATTTCTTGTATTATTCCCTTAATTTGTTGCGAGCACATCCGTTATCCAGCAGGTTTATTGCGATGTCGCAAGGGGACTGCACGTGCGTCCTTAATATATCAAGCAGCTATAAAATTTTGCATTCAACGTCTACTCTAACGCCTTTACTCTAACAACCTTTACTCTAACGCTCAACGCTAGCGCTTAACTCTATAGAGCTCTAACACTCTCAACTTGACGGCACGAGCTTGATTTGACGCCTTTGTCAGCTTAATTGACGCCTTGATTTGACGCCTTGATTTGAAGCTTGATTTGACGCCTTGTGTCCGTGTTTGCACGCCCTGTCTATTTAGAATGAATACTTACCAACTATCTCAGCTCTCTGTTATTCTTGACGCCTTTGTAGTGGCATTGTAAGTCCAGCCTCCAACCACTAAACGACGAAAGGGCGAAAGATAATAACAAAGTACTTGACAAAATGCAGCGGATGGATGGATGGTAAAACTTTACTGATTAGTCAAGGGAGGGAAAAAAGGAATAGGGAATTAGTAGGGCGAGAGAGAGTTGAAGATTTCAACGAAGCAGTATCGAGATACTGGCAAAATGTAACGTCGCATGATTTCAGACTGTACCCTTATTATTAGTGCAGCGCTGAAAGTTTTTTTGCCAAGTCACGTAGAGGAAACCACCTGAAAGGAAGCTTGAGGTGCCACAAAAAAGGGGAAGTCATCAATGAGAATGCTCAACATTGTTATTCGTAGTTCGCATAGGTGCACATTACTGTAGGTCAGGATTTAGTCCATTTCCAGCAGCGTCATAACATTTGCGAGCTACTTCTCGGTACACTGTTGTCTATATTGGCAACTATAGCACCACCGGGATGATAACTGTCCGGCTTGCCTGATACGGTCGTTAAATTTCTTTTCAGGACTTCGTCGAACGATAAACACAAGCGCATGTAGAAACAGAAAGAAGAAACGACAACCATTTACACGAGTACTGCACGGCAAATAAACAACTCGTATTGCCCACGAATAGGGAAAATGAGCGGCCGTATAAATAGGGACGCCCCTAATGGACGAGTAGAGGCCAGACAAACCACTGGACTACTGCATCGAGTCATTTGTGTTTCGAATAGGTCATGACCATCGTATTGCAGAGTACATACACGAGAGAGGCTTTGGTTAAGCAATCCACGCTTGATGCCTTAAGACGAAGCCTACCGAGGGAGGTCTTGGGTCTGGGCAAGAAGGCGGCCCAAGCGAGTGAACCAGCGCGCAATATCCCGCACACGACTGCCCCCGAAGAAGAAAAAAAGGATACAAGTACGGTTGAAGCATTCTATACGCCGACCTGAAGGAGGAAACAGGGAGCCCGTGATGTCCGCGGAGTATAATATGACTCGCCGTTATGCTGCACCTCATCTGAAGAATGCCGGCAGCAGGCGGCCACGGGGCAGTCATTCGCCGGATGCAGAGGCTACGAACGTAACATTCGTCTTAGATAGGGGCATTGGGAAAAGGTGCCGGTGAGGGAAGGAGAGGACGAAAGCGGGCAACTCGCCCCGGGCATACGGCATTCGCCTCCAGGGCTATCACGGGTCATTTGCTTTGGCAATCGACGTCAGACGGCATCGGCGAGGCTCGTAAAGAAACGTATACACGGATCCTGGACACGCACGTCTGGCTGGAAGAGTCATTGCTACTAGGGCCATCTCATACGCAATTGCACGTACAGACATGGCACTCGCAACGTTTCATTCGCTGCCATTTACTCAGAGGCAGCTACAGAAGACGTGCCTGGCTTTTATTTCGTTCGGACTTGTGTGGGCCCGGCACTTCCTGCCTGTTTACCGCTACTGGGAAGTTCACCTTAGTGCTGTTAGGCTGCTACGCTTTGTGCGCGAAAAAGAAAAACGATACACATGGGTGCACTAATGAAAGATGACGGTCACTCCATTCGCTATCAGACACTGCTTCAGGATGAACAGTGCTTTCTTGGATGTCATTTGGTCTTGCTCCGCATCTGCATCTTAGTTGAGCCTCAACCAAACTATTATGAAAATGGTCGTTGTAGTTACTACCCAGTTAATTTCTACACAATTGGCAACGGTAGAGCTGGTAACATCCTTCACGTAGCAAAAGAGAGAGAGAGAGAAAGGTTTATGCGCAGAAAAGCAGAGAGGTACAGGACCGAACTAAAGCTTAGCTTAGAATTCAGCATGAAATAGCGCTACCTGCTGTATGATAAACACAAGGATACAAAGTAACAACTACCACATGTTAAGCTGACTGTACTATTAATGTTCACTTGAATTAAACCGGCGTTTTATGCATTCACAGAATAGGTATACATGCATCAGTCAAAATTATATGAGAAAAAGACAGAATCTTTTCTTCAGAAAATTTGACCCTCTTTCAGATAATACAGGATGGAGAGCACTAACTCCTAAATTAAACCGAGAAAAAGTATCAAGTTGTTCTGTGACGAGCTCCTAGAAAATGCGCACATTTTGATTCAAAAATATTTGCTCAGTTTAAGAACAACAAATGCGAAATTATAAAAAAAATCACACCATTCTCCGCTAAAGGGGACCATGAGGCGATGCGAAGCAGCGTTTCGGCATGTCGAGCCCGCATTTCAGAGGGGAAGTGGAGAGGGGGAGGGGAGAGGTGGAAGGGGAGATGGGATGGGAGGGGGAAGTGGGAGAGAAGGTGTGTGGAGAGGGTTCGCGCATGCGCAGTAAGGGTGGTCACGCCGCACACCACCACCACCACCGCTTTGAACTCCGCCATATTTTGCTTCGCATCTAAATGAACCCGAAGCCATTCCACTCGATGAAAGTGCCTAACCAGCAAAGCTGACGGACGCAAAATCTCTTTTTTGAGTGTCTAAACGATGTGTAAGCGTGGGATTTTATTGTAAACTGCAACCTTCCCTAGAACTCTGTTTTCGGGTGGCATCGACATTGCGTCTTCATCCTAGCGTTCGTCAACATCTTGAGCGGGCCCTCAAGAGTGCACTGCGAAACGCATGCTTCGCACTAAATTTTCACGAAGCTAGAATTTCACTGAGGTGTGCAATTCTCCGTGGCTGCTTCGGATGTTGGCGTGAAAAGGGCTTTTATTCCACTACCAGTACACCTTCGCATAAGAATGGGCAGCAGCCGCTAGAGGTGCGCTGCCGCATCGGCTATGGCAAGACGGCAACCGCTGTTGTTTTAGATGCGAAGCATCTTATGGCGGAGTTCAATTCGACGGAGGTGGTGTGCGGCGTGACCACCCTTACTGCGCATGCGCGAACCCTCTCCACACACCTCCTCTCCACTTCCCCTTCTCCACTCCCCCTCTGAAACGCGGGCTCGACCAACAGAGAGTGCTGGCTCTACATGCCGAAACGCTGCTTCGCATCGCCTCATGGTCCCCTTTAGCGGGAGATGGTGTGGTTTTTTGGACTACGCCCTAGGTTCCGTGGCTAAGTTACGCACGCAGCGATGCGCTGGAAACTATAGCGTATATGAACTCCGCCGTTAAACTTAACTGTCAAGCCTGAGGCCCACATATATTTGGAAATATTGAAAGACCAAACAAACAAAATTGTTATTCAGTCTGCATGTGAAAGAACGAATTCGCAGCCACCGCAGCGTCGGCGTTCCAACGCGGCCTCGGTACGCTTAATAAGTTCTAGCAACGATAAACTGCCCAATGAAGAGAAAGTGCGCTGACACTAAAGGAATAGTGGGCACTTACTTCATCTGTGCTTTTCTCTTTCCAGTACTAAACCTGTAAACTACACAAAGCACGGCTCGCAGGGCAAAACTTCTGCGCAACACAAACATTTTTTTTTTGAAGGAATGCGCGGTACAGCAAAACACAATGAAAAATAAATACTTCTTCTAGTTCAGGGATGTGAGAACGTTCGGTTAAAGAAATGCCGACTACTAACCAAAGTAAAGCGCTCAGTTTAACAGCGCGATAATTTAATAATGCCAGAGTATATGCCCAAGCGAGCATTCTCAGAACTCTCTATGCATTATTCATGCTACTCAGTTCAAACGCTTCTAAGCGCGCTTGCTTAGCTGCTTTTATTTGTTCTTTTTTTAATGTGAAAGCTGGTAGCATCTAGAGCCCGTTCAACTCGCATACCAAACTAAGCTGTCTGATGTGTTGATCAAACATATAAAAGTGTTTTATTATATGCTACTTTCTGTTCGTTTGTTTTAGAAACTCGAACGCATTTACAAGCACGAGGTAAAGGACAACAAAGCTTTTGCATGGGTAATAAGTGCATGCGGAGATGGTGTTGTGAGTTTTTCATGCAAAATTATCGCCCCCTCGCATGTACATACATAGAACGAGCTTTGAGCATATCATGCCCAAATTCATCACGAAATCGGGTTTTCGTGAACTATTGCTACGCGTACGAAGTTTCCCGGAAGAGAAGAAAAGCGCAATGAGGAGCCCGGTTTCCGAAGCAGCGGGCAAGAACATTCCCTCAATTTATTATGTCTCTCTCTTACTGCATACCTCTCGAGCTCTTACAGCGATACTAGAAAGGAAAATGGCATCAATTTAAATAGGAACTTAGCAGACTATTTGAGCGCGTTACAAAGGTGATCGCCGCTCGGTTTCCTTCGCCTCCCTTTTCTCACGAGAAGATTCATTTGGTATTGAAACGAAGGTATAGTCACAAAAAAAAAAGACAGGAAACTGATGGGCACACAGCACCAAGCTTAATAGGAAATTATTCTTTGGGACATTAATTTGAATGCTTCAGCCAGTCGCGTTTGCTTAACAAAGTTTGTACGGATAGTGTTCAACAATTGTGCTTTTGTTCTCGTTACGATGCCCAGCGTCAGCCTCTCCAGGCTACAAACTGGTTAAAATGAACACCCTTTGTAAACTGGAAACAATCTCGAAATGTGTAGACGTGCTTCGACGGCTAAGAAAGCAATAAAAGCGATGGTGCAGTACCTGAAGTTGACTGATATGGCGCGCCATTAGTGGTGTAGTGATACGACTAATGATTAGTGACTTAGCGATATATTGTACGATCATAAATTATTATCTGGGGCTGAACGTCCCAAAACCACGATATGATTATGAGAGACGCCGTAGTGGAGGGCTCCAGAAATTTCGACCACCTGGGGATCTTTAACGTGCACCAAAATCTAAGTACACGGGCCTCAAACATTTTCGCCTCCATCGAAAATGCAGCCGCCGCGGCCGGGATTCGATCCCGCGACCTGCGGGTCAGCAGTCGGGCGCCATAACCACTAGAACACCGTGGCGGGGCCTGGTGCACGATATAGTGCACATATGATTAGTTATTAGTGATATAGTGCACCATATAGCGCCCCTTGGTGCACTTAGTCTAAAGCTGTGCATTTTCAGATGCGCACGAGTAGAGTCAACTTTGTTTCTTTTCGCGTTACATGGTGTTCCTGAAGTTCAGGGTAGCAAACCAGATGTGTGCGCCTGTTTAATCGATCTGGCTTCTTTTGGGTCTCTCATTTGGCCAAAGCGATGATGTTGTCATTGCCTCAATAACTGGCGCATAGCCACAACTGGAATTGGCCACGTTGTAGTTAGTAAGGAAATGTGGCTGTGTGAGCTTTACCTTTTCATTTTCTTTAGCAATAATCAATATTGAACTGTGTCTAAAGCGTAAAATTATTTCATCATTTGCGGCGACTTTGAAGCTCAAATACTCAAAGGTAGTATTAGTTAGCTAATAACTGATTCACTAGGTTCTAGTATAGTAGAAAAGCTACAACAGCAACCGTATATTCTTTAATAAAAATATTCTCTGGCAGCAATCTCATTGTGGTATGCACAAAAGGTAAGTAGATGGCCCTTTGACGCGGAAGTAAAGGAGTACGGTCAACAGCGTTATGATTGCTTAAAATATATTCATATATTCTTGCAGGTATATGTGTTCTCCATTGATCATTTAAAGCGTCGATTATTTTTTTCCAAATTTGTCGATTCGTACATTATAAGGTAGCCCATCGATCTTATCTCGGCAGTTGTGAACTGCTATAAGTATTGTGATTCGGTAACTATTCCAACCTAACATTAGCCTGTCCGGAATCCGCAGCGGATAACAAGGTCTCCATGTCACGCTCTGTATCGTCTCTATCTTCATCAACTACTTTCGATAGATGGCTGGCGACACTCGGGTAGCGGAGGGTGTGTGTGTGTTTCGGCAACGCCGAAACGGCTCCTTTCTTCACGCCGGCGTAAACAGATCGGTAATGAGGGTGCCAGGAGGGGCGGCGTCCCTTCGGGGACGCCGCTTTGTGGGGCTTAGCTACGGCTGAGAACCGGCAATTTACTCGTCAACGCGGCAGTTTGGCTTGAGCCTACCTTGCTCAGGTGCGCGCTCCATGTCCCGGGAGACGACGTGTGTTGGCAGAGTGTCTCGACTACGTAGCGAGCGCTTTTCGCCTCTCGTAGCAAGTCTGTAGTTTGCTTCTGCACTCTCTGCTCAGCTGCCTCGTTTACTCTGCATCCGCTAGCAAAAACAACCGGCCTACCCCGAACTTAGGTGACCTGCTACTATATTCAAGCCTTGCCTTCGGTGCATGGCACAAAAAAAAAACCGCGCCAGAAACGGTGCTGCTAGGCCTTCGCACTTAATTAAACCTTGCTCGCGAGCGTCACTTTTCTGTATGCGCTCGCGTCACCCGGACAAAGGTGGAGCTCCTCTGAGCTTGGTGCGCGTTGAAGTTTTGAGTGCTTCATGTCGAAGTCGCCTGACTGTGAGGGGTAACTCCGAGTTGGCAGCCGAAATGCGCCGTACCCTTTCTATGCCACCTTCTTTTTCTTTACGGTCCCGTGTTTCTTTTGGTTCGCACAGAGAGCCTCATCTTTCCCGCTACGTGCCCCCCTGCATCGTTGCCAATTTCCTGTGGCCCGTCTTTCTCGGCAATGCACCTGCGTCATCTAAACGTTGGCGTGACGTGTTGCCGGAAGCCACGCGCCCCACTCGCGACGCTGACGCCTCTTTTGTCCCCCACTCGAATAGCGCCGAGTTATAGTGTGCTGCGTGTTGTGAACTAATCCATCTACGCATTTTTTTATGTATCGTTGTCTGTTTGGCAAGAGCGAACGAAGCAAAACTGTCACCGTCGCTACCCGAGAGTTGTCGAATTTATAACGAGTCCCTCTGAGCTTTATAGTACGTTTCTTTTGCGACACAACGTCACATGTTTGGTTGGCGCATGTGGTAAGGAGCCTGTCACGAGCCCCGCGGGGTGTGTTTGAACGAGACCTCGAGTTTTTGCTGTTTCTTTTTTTTCTGGTGTTCAGCGTGAAAATTGGAACGCGCGCACGTACGACCCGCGTTTGGTTGAAGCGCACGCAGCTGGAAAGGATCCTTTTGATTTTCCCTGAGGAAAACTCATAAAATATGACTGTTACTGAGATGAAGAAAAACAAGAGCGAAATGAAAGGCAGGGGTCTTTACCAGTTCAGAGTAACCGATAGGCTCCCCTACCCACGGAAGGTGGATGGGGAAGATTGAAAGTTAGAGTATAGAAGCACGAAACAAGCTACTGGCAAGTATATGTCTACATTACAAAGACTTTTGTAATGTACACACATAGATTAAAAATATATTTGTGACATTATTTCTTGTTCACCGCTAACACACTCGAAACGCACTCATCCTCACCCTTTGATATTTCCCGCATTTTTCGTAGTCGATACAGACCTGATCATTAACGCAGCGTTATTAACAGTAACTTATATTAACGTTATCAGATATCTGCGTTTGCCTGCCTGCACGGTGTGCACTGCCTATATTAAAAACGCCTGGTCAGACCAACGATTTGCGTCAACACGACTTATGTAGGTCATCGAAGTTAGGGAGAGCACAATGCAGCTTCGTATTCAAGGACGTAAGCATTAAAAGACAGCTCGTTCAAGACACGCGTCCATTGGTCTCTACGTCTGAATGGCGACGTCTGAATGGCGGCGGGCAGTGCATTGTTGTAATAGTGTCAGCATTGTTATCACTCCAATCACCACACAATACGTCGCGTCGCCACTTATATGGCACGCTAAGGAGGGTGTCTCATCACGCCCTTCTCATTGTTTACCGTATTCCGCACTGTCCACCCTTGTCCTGTTCTCTGTCCCCATACCATTCCTCTCAAATTTATAATCGTAGACAATGGCCGTCTTTGGCAGAACCGCAGCAGTACATCTACTGAATACCACTTGTATAAACTAATGAACGCACAAAATCCGCGTGCACTGAAGATATATGTGGCGTTCTTTTTTTTCTTCTATAAAGCCAAGTCCACTTGAAATGAAAGTGAGCAAAACTCAGTTTATTGCTACTGACAATATCGTCGGGCCTGCTGCAAAAGTACTTTGCCAGTGTACTCACGTTACCAAAATACCTTGAATCTACATTGCGACTAAAATCGATGTAGCCCGCTATAAGAGCAAAATTTGGATTTCGCTCTTATAGATTAGAACACTTCATTTGGGCTTGAATTAGCGTAAACGATATAGAGATATTCTGCGACAGATTTAACACCATCCTCCTGCTTCCGTCGGTACCGTCCTTTGTTGCATGGGCGTAATGGCGGTTCTTAGACTTGTAGAGCGAGTTGTACTTCCAGTCAAAAGGCGCACCATCCTGGACACTTGGCAGCATTTTCTCGTTCTTGGTATCTATTGAAGGCTTTCAAAAAATTCTTGAGCTCTTCTTCTTAGCTCATGCCGCAACGTTTCGGATCACTTCCTCAAAAAACAAAAATCCGGCAGATCCCACGCACCGTGGGAATCGACGTAATGCGAAGCAGCCAGCAAAGAGCTGCATACATCGCCTTGTTTGTCTTTGAGCCAAATGAAACCATTCGTGCCATGGCATCTAGTCCACCATATATCGCATGTTTGCCATGCACGCATACATGCACAATCTAGTATACACCACGCCAATGAAACGCATATTCTGGTATATACAATGACCTGTCGTTTATGACCATGACCATGACCTGTCGTTTATGTTCATCACTCGTGTCATGCCATACCTGTATTGGTATAAATCCACTTAACAAAACGGCCGGAAGCGCACCATGACAGTGGCATGTAAAGCATACCGTACATCACATGCATAACATGATTCGCATGTTAAGACCTCTCATTTATATTCGTGTGTATATTTTGGTGTATATCAAACGAGCGAAATGACCGCGCGTGCACCATGAGCATAGCATGTAAATCATGCCATACATGACATGCATCGTTGTTCATGTTATCACCTGTCACTAATGTTCATCATACAGTCACATCGCGCAATACCAATTTTGGTGCATATCAATCTAGCGAAACGCCCACAAGTGCGCCATGAGCATGGCATGTAATTCATGTCGTACATGTCATGCATGTCATGATTTTCATGTTACCACCTTTCATATACGTTCGTCATACAGTCGCGTCGCGCAATACCAATTTTGGTTTATATCAAGCTAGCGAAACGGCCGCGAATGCACCATGAGCGCGGCATATAAATCATGACATACATGACATCATGTCACGGTTTTCATGTTACCACCTGTTATTCATGTTCGTCATACAGTCGCGTCGCGCAGTACCAATTTCGGTATATATCAAGCTAGGAAAACGGCCGTGAATGTATCATGAGTGTGGCTTGTAAATCATGTCGTACATGACCTGCATGTTATGATTTCCATGTTACCACCTCTCATTTACGTTCCCCATGCAGTCGCGTCGCGCAATACCAATTTTGGTGTATATCAAGCAAGCGAAACGGCCAGGAGTGCGTCATGAGCAAGGCATGTAAATCATATCGTGCATGTCATGCATGTCATGATTTTCATGTTACCACGTCTCATTTACGTTCGTCATACAGTCGCTTCACGCAATACCAATTTTGGTGTACATCAAGCTAGCGAAGCCGCCGCGAATGCATCATGAGCGTGGCATGTAAATCATGACATAGATGACATGCATGTCATGGTTTTCATCTTACCAACTGTTATTCATGTTCTTCATACAGTCACATCGCGCAATACCAATTTTGGTGTATATCAATCTAGCGAAACGACCACGAGTGTGCCATGAGCGTGGCATGTAAAGCATGTCGTACATGACATGCATATCATGATTTTCATGTTACGACGTGTCAGTTATGTTCCTCATACGGAAATGTCTCGTCATACCAGTTTTCGTATATATCCCTTCATTTAAACGGCCGCGAGCGCCCCGAGACCATGTCATGGAAATCATGCTGCGCATGACATCCGCGTCATGATTTGCATGTTAGGACCTGTCATTATGTTCGTCATGAACTCTTGTCACGCCGTGCCAATTTTAGTATATACGAAAGTAACGGAACGGCAGCAAGAGCCCAAAGGCCGTGGAATGTAACTCATGCTGTTCATGACATGCGTGTCATGATTTTCATGATATGACCTGTCATTTATGTTCGTAATAAGGCCATGTTATGACACACCAATTTTGGTATACATCCCATTAACGAAACGGCCAGGAGAGCACAAAGTCGTAGGCGGCTAGCTAGCTAGCTAGCTAGATAGATAGATAGATAGATAGATAGATAGATAGATAGATAGATAGATAGATAGATAGATAGATAGATAGATAGATAGATAGATAGATAGATAGATAGATAGATAGATAGATAGATAGATAGATAGATAGATAGATAGATAGATAGATAGATAGATAGATATAGATAGATAGATAGATAGATAGATAGATAGATAGATAGATAGATAGATAGATAGATAGATAGATAGATAGATAGATAGATAGATACGCTCAAAGTCGCAGAAGTTCGCTAAGAAATGCTTCGCATTTAAAAAAAGATCGGTGCCCAGTATCTTCATTTCAGTTGTTTTATATATCAAATATACCATTCATGGTGCGAAGGAAGGACATGACAGTGTAGCACAAAACTTGAAAAGAACGCTAAGAGGAAGAAAGAAATAGGACAGTCGACCTCTTACTTTTCATATCCGAGTCTTGCCCTACAACATCATGTCCTTCAGTATGTACCAACTCCCCCCAGAAAAACTAATTGTTGAAAGAAAGCACGATAGGAAAGCAACTAGGACACAAATGAAACAGATTGGATGCGGCCACGTTTGTCCTTTTGGTCACGGTTGTTGACTCAGCGCTAGTTCAATGGATCTGGCTCAGTTTGATTCAAACAAATGCAGAACTTGGTTCATTTTTTATTCGAAACTGCCTGTTTGAGTGCGGTTTAGAGTGAGGAATTTCCCCATTTTGATTACGATTCTTTTAAAAGTGAAATATACTTAGGCGCGCTTTACGCTCCCATGAAATTCAGCCCTCTTCGGTTTCTAAATTTGGCTCTTCAAAAAACAAAACAAAAAAGTGCCATATATGATGATCGAAGTGGAATGCTAAATTTAAGAGACTTTAAAAGAAACATTTCACGTTTAAAAATGTACGCTAGGTTTTCCATGCCGTTTATATAGATTCCGTGTCATATCCTACTTGTCAGTTATGAACGCGAAAGAGTTACTAATAACAAGTACTAAAGCTAAACCTTCGATAGACTTTCTGAAAAGGCTTTACTACCGGCATTAATGTACAGAGGGGAAACATTCTTGCATAGCGGCGAAGACAACTGAGAATTTTGTGTAACTAGTATGCCTAAATAACATGTCGTTATTTAGTATGCTCGGGCACCGCTTCGTAAGAATCCGATCAGTATGGGGGCCAGTAGACGCCCCCGCGTACCATGGCTGTATAACCTTGCTGGCGGTGAAATGCACTTGTATGGGATAACATCCCCCGGCACATCATGGCCTCGGCGGTCTCTGCTCCCGAAACACGCTTTCTCTATATCTTTGATTCCTCGGCTGCCCCTTGGGTGTCCTCAAAAAGCGGCACTACCCGCTTTTTTACCTCGTCACGTCGTCTGGTTTGGCCATGGTTGTGTGTACATTTTTTTTTTCCTTTTACATGCTACATCTCATCGTAAAGTATGCTACAAGGCTTACACACAATCATATGTTATTATGGAGCTTATTCAAGGCTTTCATGTTCCCGTACAGCTTTGCGAAAGTCGTCCGTAGTCTGAAATAAACAGGTACTGCACGTCTATTCATTCTGAGAACATTCTTTATTTCTTTTTAAAGAAAGTCGTAGGACGCAGCCGATCCATTCATGGACTGGCAGCTCAGTGCTGGGCAGTATCGAAGATACGTGTATCTTAGACACTATCTTAGATACTCTTTGGGTATATTGTATCTGTATCGCGATACGTCCAGCAAAAGGAGTATCTGTATTTGTATTTCCGATACATTCAATAATTTATCGTGCATCTTAAGATACGAGATACTGCTATAGAAACACCACCATTGGAAACAATACACGATGTGGCACGTACGTCGCAGCAAAAAGTTGGATAGGCCGTTTTTGAATGCCCCTACGACGTGACGAAACGCACCTGGCCCTAAAGTGAATAATAAAAATGTTGCATAACTGACCCTTGTAGTTTAATGAATTAGGTGCAGTATAAAAATACCATAACCAGCGCCACATGAGGGTAAACCGTATATGCCGTTGGTATCATTCCGTCGCGGTTAACAAATTAAAAAAAAAAATGTTGGGTCTCGTTACGTGAAACACCCTGTATACTTATTCCCAGTGATTGATACCAAACCACGTTGCTCTTTGACTGATATATATTCGTTTTCCTTTTTTTAAATCACTTTAAAGCTTTCTTTTTCTTTTTTTTTTAACTATTACAAATCATCCGGTAGTCGGAGCTAAAATGTCATTATAAATAGCATTGCTATCCTGCGACGCTTTGTGCCACTACAATACGTCTGACACAACATTAATTACAACCAACAGCCCATCAAGCCAAGGAAAGTATAGGGGACGTTATTTGCCGTAATTATGATATAAATGTGAATAAATTAAAGTGGACGAAAAGACCACTCGCCGCCGGCAGGGACCGAACCTGCGAGCTTCCAATAACACGTCCGATGCTCTGCCAATTGAGCCACGGCAGCGGTCATCCTCCTGTACACTCTATCGGGTATATCTGTGCACATAAACCTGGGGGTGTTAGTAATAATATCTGGGGTTTAACAACCCAAAACTACGATATGGTATATGAGAGACTCCGTAGTGGAGGGCTCTGCAAATTTCGACCACATGGGATTCTTGTGCACCTAAATCTAAGTACACGGGCTTCAAACATTTTCGCCTCCATCGAAAATGCAGCCGCCGCGGTCTTCGGGTCAGCACGACCTTCGGGTCAGCAGCCGAGCGCCACAAACACTAGGCCACCGTGGCTTGGTTGGGAGTGTTAGTCAGCGCCGTTCGTAGCAAGGACGGCAAGTGTGGAACACCCTTCGTTTGCCTGCGGCGTCTCGTAGCACGCGATCTTGTTACGAGCTGGCAGCAGGCCAATAATTACTGGCATACTACCTGAAGGTAAACCGCTTTTCTTCCGTCCATAGAATACGTCTGAGACGTCTCTGGGCGGCACAAGTTCTTTCGGAGAAGAAATGTTAAAAGAGTGCACGTGAGTGCATACGTTAGTAACTAACGCTTTACGCTGGCAGATAAGAAGAATATGAAAAATAACTGCAGTTTTATGTCCTTAATGTGTGCACGATGGATGGATGAAAAAAGCTTTATTAAAGTGCCCGGATATTCATTGCATGTTACTGATCTGTTTATTATAAATTGTGAACGCTTTTGAATACTACATGCATTCGACTATGAGAGAGTCATAAGCAGTCACTTCGAAGACACAGCGATCGCTGTAACACTAGTATATGAGAGGCGTACGCATACTAATGCCGACGATGTCGGCGTGCCTGTGTACCAAGCGAGCACGCAAACGTGTAATAGCGAGTTTTAGTATAGCGGATAACAGCAAACGCAAGGATTTTGCGTTAGCGTTAGCGTTGCGCGCTCCTAACTGCGCATGAGCAGAACGTAAACGTAGCCCGAGCTCTTCCGTACGGACGCTATTTCTGGAATATAGCGTTCAACGCTAACGCACGCAAGAGATCCCGTACGTAGGACAAGATGGCGGTGCCTGTTGAAGCGAGAGCCGTCCACTTCGAATCTTTGGAGCCGTCGTCCTGCATTATTAAAGTTACGCATTCCCTAATAATGTTCGTATTTGATTTAGATTTGAGTAATGAGGCTTCGCCAACCGTGTACCGCCGATAAAATAGCTCCGTTTTTGAGACACAAAGTGGATTTGCGCTGCAGAAGGCTTAGCAAGATTTGTTTGCAAGGTTCGCTCATGTTTTCTGTAGCAGCGCAGAGATGGCGACGCTGTCTTTAGTCGCCTCTTTCCAAGATACGGCCACAAGTCAAGCAGATACATGTCAGGCGTCGTTTCCCTTCATGCCTTTCGCGGCAGTGCATGAATGTGACGCGTGATGCGTCCCAGCTTAAAAAGGCCAGGTAGTAGGGGTCTTGAAGAATTCTCGAACGCGGCATATCGACAGAAACCAATGTGTCAGAACTCAACACTTCTGCAAACGCGACATGGACACGCAACAGTGGTGACTGGATCAGCTCGACGTGGTGGCGCTTTTGTGGATTCTACAGTGCATTTAGGGGTTTTATGTCTAGATGGCACTGTATGTGCTTGCGTTAGCGTTAGCGGGAATGCCTTCCGCTGTACTAAAAGACCACCAGTTGACACGCAGCGCGTTCCGGTTTAGCGTTAGCGTTGAGACGCACGCTAACGCTAACGTAAGCGTTTCCCGCTATACTAAAACTCGCTAATAACTGCCAATAGAGCCGATTGCGAACCTGCACAGCAAAGTCCTGACTTGGTATTGGCCAAAACCTTGTTGGCGGTTACGGCCACTGAGCATTTTATTTCAAGGAATTCAAGTTTGATACGTCCCACAAAAATACAGCGCGTGGAACATGAGATGAAATTTTATTTTCAACGTACGTCTTTTATTACAACATAAAAAATTACATCATGGTGGCTACTGTAAACAGTCACTCGTATCTTCAATGAACCAGTCTGATGATATATTTTCACTCGTCGTCAGGCGGAAGGGGCGCTCGCTCGCTTTTGAACTGTTCATGAGCGACAATTTCACACACAATTTAACATTTCACAATTTTATGCTGTATTGTGTGCATGAAATCGTAGCACAAGAAAAAATTTCTCCATCTCCCACTAAAAGAAACCATGTGGGAATGCGAAGGAGCGCATGGGTCCACTTAAAGTTCCGTTCAGCACGGGCACCTTGCCCGATATTAACGCGTCCTTGCATGTGGAGCGAGCACACCATGAATTCACTGTAGTTGCCGTTGCCGTTACTCGTCCCGAACTCTTTTGGAGCACGCCACGCGGGTTCATCGCGCGTCTGCAGAATCTCGGTCCCCGACGCCATCACGTGATTGCTGAGAGAGTGTAAGGGGGAGAGGCAACAGCGTCTTACCCAGCCCCTTACACAGGCCCGAACGCGCTATCGCGTGCCAGCGTGTTCTGACTAGGATACAACGCGTTGGTTTATCGCGCGTCTGCAGAATCTCGTTCCCCGACGCCATCACATGATTGCTGAGAGAGTGTAAGGGGGAGAGACCACAGCGTCTTACCCAGCCCCTTATTCGCCTTTTCGGTCGGTTTCAAGACTGCGATAGCAGCAGCACGTGTTGCACCCAAGAAACTTCCGGTCACTTCAATTACTGCTCTCTAACGCAGAAGCAGAAAGCGTGTTTTTTAAGTGGTGCCAGAGTAAAGAAAGGCTCTTTTTCCGCTTTCAAATAAAAGGAAGGCGCCTAAAGTGAAGGACTAACTCTTATAGTGTTGTGTGTGCAGCTTGGAAGAATATTTATTTAAAAATATTTGGCCGATACAGGGAGAAATGTGTTGAAAATGTGCGGGCTACTCGCTAAGGCTTTCGTTCCCCGCCGCTGCTACTAGGCTACGCCGGCGCTCAAAACCGGAAGGCGTCCAGCAGCTCTGTTTGTAAACAGCGAAAGGGTCTATAAAAAGCCCGAACGCGCTAGCGCGTGCCAGAACACGTGGTTTTGTCTGCGTTACGCCGAGCTATAGGACAGCATACGGCAGCCCGGGCCCCTAAAGTTCTCTGCACGTATCATCATCAAGGCTGTCGAAGAACAAGACGAAGACGACTTCTCCTTTGCGCGAGCGCGCGCTCTGCACGTGTCATCATCAAGGCGGTCGAAGAACAAGACGGAGAAATCTTCTCCTTGGCGCGAGCGCGCTCTCGATATGTTACAGATGGTTATGGTGGGTTTTAGAAAGCGGATGGTCCGCCAATGGAACTACGGACAAAGCTCAGCGCAAAAGCTGCTTCGCATCAAAAAGACTTGGAGGGCAGCTATGATACGCCTTTATGACTGGAACGCGATAGCGTTATCGGGCCCCGTTCATTTGCCTTCTCATTCGCTTGCCAAGCTTCGCTTCACGGTGGAAGCCTCAACCATGCTACCATTGCTTTCTACTCTTAAAGGCATCCTCGACTGGTCAGTGAGGAAGACTGTGTGATTCACCGGGCAGTGGTAGACGGCATTGATTCTTTCTGAAGCGTGTCTACTGTACCATGACTTGAGGGAAGGAGCGTCTGTGGTGGGGGTGGCAAACATCTTATTTACACTGAGGGATGTGGATGGGGTGAGTCGGAAGGCCCTGACACCTCACATGCACTAGGAGGGATTCCTAGTTCGGGATGCCTGTAGCTTACGCAGCGGCCTGCGGGCCGCCCCCACGTCCTGTGGCGTAGCCAGGGGGGGTCAGACCGGGCCCGTGCCCTCCCCCTCCCCCCGAAATTTTTTTCTGCCATGGGATACACAGTATAAAACGAAGCTCGACCACACGTGTCTGCTTGGCCCCCACATCATATCAAGGAGGTGCCCTCCGCCCCACCCCTTGCACGTTTCTTCTTACGCCCCTGCCCACGTCGGAGCAGAAAGACAATGTCTCTCTGCTGCGTCGCGGGCCATTGGACTGCCCATGCGTCACAAAAAAAAAATCGCTACCAAGGTTGCTGCTGCTCCACACCTGTCAGGTGATCCGGTAATGCGAGAATAGTAATACGCTTACGGAAAAGATAAAATTACATAGCGTTATTTCTGCCATCATGCGGAAACTTCTTTTTGATGTTCTCGTAATTAGACTGCAACCCGCTAGCAGGTACGCAAGTAAAGCAGCCGCTCCCATCATTTACAAAAGTGTCCGCAAAAACCGCTGATAGCGCAGCCCATAAAGAGCTGTCTTGTTGACCAGTCAAACAGATACCAATAAGCCGTTTCAGAATGAAACTAATATGATTTTAGCAAGAAAGGCCGAACTTTTGGGATGAAAACAAATATGTCATTAAAAATAAACCAAACTGGTCACAGTTAAGGCATTTTCAAGCCAAATTTTGGTAAATAGGTGTTTGCTGCTTCATTATTATGATCTAATAGCAAATTTCCAAATGTATCGAAGTATCTCAAGATACAATGGAAATGTATCGTATCAGATACAATAATTCCTGATGCACTTTCTATCTGTATCTAAAATACTTCTTGCCGCGTATCTTGTATCGTATCACAATAAAATATCAAAGCATCTTTGCCCAGCCCTGGACTGGCTTGATCTCTGCAAGAAAGAGTGACCTTGTTCCTCTACCGTTATTGGTCGAGATTTCAGCTACGACGGTACAAAAACTATACGCGATTTAGGGCTCCATTGCCGTACCCGTACTTTTGTAACCGAACTTGCACAAATTTACACAAGCAAATAATTAAACTCTGGGCTGCGCTAGTGGCACCTTGATCACTGGTTTTCCTCTACATTTAGTTCAACATCTACGCTTAAGTAAGAAAGAATGACGCCAGTGATGTTATAACTGCCTCCTAATAAGCGCCGCTGCGCAATGTAGCGGGCTAGTCCTTCGCTCAACGGTCACGCTCGATGAGCACGTTCAATCTATTTTTTTATTATTTCTTCGTTCGACTCGTAACGCTAATGACAACGGCCAACGCGACAAGAATTGGATTAATGCAGACATAAAGGCGACACTTTCGGCTAACGAGCGCTCGCTGGTCAGTGATCACTGGTGAGGAACACTCGCTGCAGCGCGACGCCGCCGTGTCACGTGGGAAGGCGGCCCGGCGTCTCTAATCTGGATCGAGAGCTCGTTCATTAGGGCAAATGATGTCGCCTCTGCGGGCTTTCGAGGACGGGGCGTCGTAAGCTCGAACTATATGTCTGAGACCTCTTAGCTGTCTTATTGGTACCGAAAAGAAATAACGCTTTCTTTCTGTAAGTAGAACGATGAGCTAACAGAAGCGTACAGGTTTGGACTGGCTGTTTCACGACTCGAGTGGAAACATCGCGCACTGACCGGACGTAAGGATCGGCGCGCAAGGACAGGACGTAAGGGACGTACAACAGAGCTGCTGTGTCAGTTGCTGCGTACAACGCACATAGGGAGCGTACAGCGCCGTTGTGCCTCGCATATGTCCTTCCTTGCACTCTGTTTTCACTCAAGTGGTACGTGAAGTTTACGCCCGTACAACGCACGCTGGTACGTAACAATATCCTTTCAGATAAGCACACGAACCACAAGCTTATGCTGCTTCGAATGGTGTACGACAACGTAGTTGCTCGGCTAGTAGAGCGTTGAGCTTTCCAGCGAAAGATCGTGAGTTTGCGATTACCTCGAATGGGAACTTAGTTCACCATGTTATGATCAGAGCAGAAATCTATAACTGCTAATCATCCGTGGTGGTCCCGGTATAGTAATGCTTGCCACCATGCGTAGGAGAAATTCCAGGATCCCACACACATGACTCAGTAGCTTGATCTTCGTTGCCTACTATAAATGTGCAACATGCTCAGTCAACAACCTAATAACGTAATTACACAAAATAGTTAATGTAGCTTTTCACCAGCTTGGAACACGGCAACAACGCACCCGGTATTTCAACGGTAAACTTAGACGTCTTGGGGAATATATTGTTTTGTTACATTCTGCCCTTATGATACTGTCGCGGTAAAACAAAATGCTAAAATAAGTTATTATGAATATTCAATGCAACTGTTCAACACAACACATGGCGCTGCATAATTATATGTTTCACAGCGCAGGGAAGAAGGATGACAATCAAAGACACACACAGCGCTGAACTTGCAACTGGCTTTATTTTCCTGCTTACAGCAATATATATATATATATATATATATATATATATATATATATATATATATATATATATATATATATATATATATATATATATACATATACATATATATGCAGTGAAACCTCGGTGATACGAATCTCACGGGACCACCAAAAATATTCGTATCATCCGAAATTCGTATCACCAGAAAGCATGGAAAATTAGCATGCGACAAAAGAAAGCTGGCGTACATTTTCATTTATTGTTTTTCAGGACCGCAGCAACGTCAGGAAGAACCCTGAATGATCGTCAGTGAAGTTTTTAGATGTCGGCAATCATGCCAGCACTCGTAAATATACGGCCCGCACGCGCTTATTTAATTAATGAACCAGGTGCGTTGTGACCCGGGACAGCAGTAGCCCCTTCAAAATTTTAGTATGCTTTTTTGCATGACACCGGAGTACTATAGCGAAAGTAACAGAAGAAGCGCTTTGACGCGATGGATCAAGGCCACAAAAAACAGAATCACGGTTTTGTGTTATGTTATTATTATCGCGGAGGTTTGGGGTATGTTTTTTGGGAGATTTACTGCCGTGCCCGCACAAGTGCCACCTCAACGGCCGCGCATGTTGACGTTGTGAGGCCTGACTCCTTCGCCAAGACCGTCCTCGCCTTCTTTCGGTCCTCGTCCACCTTTCGTAGGATGTCTGATGCACGGGGCAGGCACGTGGAAACACAGTAGAACGACAGCAGCCCGCGTCGACGCGTTAGAAAAAAAAAGCATGACGCTAATGTCCCCTGTAATCCAAAGCGAAGGCACACGGAGGCACATAAGAGCCTCAAAGATTCGCGCACACAATCTCGGAGGCCGTGACGCGTCTCTGAAAGAAGGTTTATTTTGACCGTAAGAAAAGTTTTTTTCTTACACCGTGATTCTGACGATTTGGCGGTGCGGCGCGCATGCCGACGCGCGCGCTTGCGTTCGCGCGCTCGCGCGTGCTCGGCGCGTCTTCCGCGACTGCGGGGACAGCACCTCTTCGTACCTGGGCGGTAGCGTACGTTCGTATCAAACGTCGCTGGGTGAAAATCGGTTCGCACCAACCGTACTCCATTACATTGCAGGCCAATGGCCCTTGGCCGGGACCAACGAAAAATTCGTATCACCCAGAAATTCGTATGAGCTGTGATCGTATCACCGAGGTTTTACTGTATATATATATATATATATATATATATATATATATATATATTGTGATGACGAAAAGCGGCACCGAGGCTGGCGCGCGGGCGGCTACGGCGAAGGAGAGAAAGATGAAGTTTAGATAGAACAGCCGGCCTATTGAACAGGCGTTGTGTCTATCTAAACTTCATCTTTCTCTCCTTCGCCGTAGCCGCCCGCGCGCCAGCCTCGGTGCCGCTTTTCGTCATCACAATATATATATATATATATAGCTATATATATATATACATATATATATATATATGTATATATATATATATATATATATATATATATATATATATATATATATACAGTAAAACCTCGGTGATAGACGCCGAGACCACATCCCATTCACAGCGGGCCCCGACGCGGCCTCTACGCTGGTCAGCACTAGAGCGCACGGAGCCGTCGGCCTGCTGTCTGACGTCAGTTTCCTCGCAACAAGTTGGAAACAATGGACGAACCGCCACTCCATATTCGACCCTCACTTGGAAGTCACAGCCCCGGAAATCGCGGCAGTCATTGGCCGAGTGTGCGAGCGTTTCACTTGCAGAAGCCAACGCAACCGAATTCACAATCGCCGAACATCTGGCCGTTTCGTCAAGGTCTCCTGACGACAACATGGCCGGGCCTATCGATGCAGACGGTGTCGGCATCGACAATTCGGGCTACATGGCGTGCGAGCCTGCTGATGACGCGACGCACTTCGTTCTGACTACGGGCGTACCGCCTGAACGCCGCGCAGATCAAGACGAAGCTGTTCTCGTCGCTACAGGACTCACCACTGATCCTTCGGACAGTCACCGCAGAGCAAAAGAGTACGATGACCGCGAGGGAGATGCTGCTCTGTCAAATAACGACGATCCCGTCCCGCTGCCTGTCCGAGTTCGCACGCGTTCTGCGTTGCGCAAGTCTTCGCCGGCTCTGCACGCAAACGCAGATAAAGACCAGAGCGTCAAGCTGAGGCGGCGCAACGATTGTCTGCTTGGCGTGCGACGACCGCTGCATCACGGCCAGGGTCGCCCACCAGACCCACTTACGGCAGATCGACGAGCCAAGCCGCGTCGTTGCAGGCAACTTCGACTACCACGAAAGAGCCAATTTCGTCAACAAGAGACAAACGAGCCATCTTCCCGTGCAATGTCGCAGTATGGCCGAGACCAACATTCAAAGTTAGCATCGCCAAAGTTTCAGGCTAAGCCCCAGCGTGGTCGAGACCGGCTACAGCGATTCGACCAGTGTCGCCCACCAGAGGCACTTCGGGCAGGTCTCCCAAACAAGTTGCAGCGCGGTCGAACCCGACCACCGCGATGTAGCCAACACCGCCCACCGGAGACATTGTCGGATGGTCCGCGAGTCGCAGTCATGGCCGAGTGTGATGACGAAAAGCGGCACCGAGGCTGGCGCGCGGGCGGCTACGGCGAAGGAGAGAAAGATGAAGTTTAGATAGAACAGCCGGCCTATTGAACAGGCGTTGTGTCTATGTGTCTTGTTTCTCGGCATCACAATATATATATATATATATATATATATATATATATATATATATATATACGTTTTTCACCAGGAAAAAAGAAGAAAAAGGGGGATCATAGCAGGAAAGTAAGACAGTTGTAAGTTCAGTGCTATGTGTGTCTTTCAATGGCGTCCTCGTTCCTTGCGCTGTGAAACATAGAACTAGCCCAAAGCTCAACCTCAGTGACACTGCAGTTATTTATTTCGTATTTGCCATGCACTGGTGCTTATACTTAGAACAGGTCTGTTTAAGAAAAAGAAATTTGGAATTCGTAAAGAGACGATCAATATTTTCACACCGCATACGCGCACAAGGGGACAGGCGTTTTCTTGTACTTCGAAGAGCGGATAACGAAGGTGTCGTCGACAACGAAATTCGTGCTTGAGAGGCGCGTGGCCCGGAAAGTTAGCAGCGAGCTCGTTAGTAGTTCCAGTCATTTCTGCGCGCTCTTCCACTAATTAGCACTGGACGGCGGTTTTGTGAAGCTAAATTCAGAATAATGACACCCTGATTTCATTTGTAAGCGGCACACTGTGCTTGAGGGCTGAATTTAGAAGCAACGACGCCAGTTGGAAGCATGCAGTCGCGCAAGTATCGCAACACACCTTCCCCATCCGAGAACGACAAGGCGTGGTTCGAAATATTCTCGAGGTACGTGACGGCGCGTGCTCGAGCACATGTTCTTGGCGTTTCTTAGCTTTGGAGGAATGCTACATAATGATCGCGTGCTGAAAATTGCGGTAAATGAGCGTGATAAACATAAAAAAAGAAGTAGACAGGGTTACATAATATATAACTGTCAATTCTTGATATCTCAGTTCTTACAGCTTTATGACTCAGGGAGCCAGTTCTGTATACACGTTTTTTTATCTCCAGATTGTGGATGCTTTTTGTGAGATTGCTCGAATCTCGCATTACTGTAAGAGCCCGTAACAAAGGATTGAAACGAACTCACACTCTATGGAACAGTACGAAGAGCTTAGTGCAGCCTTAAGGCAACGTCTGCGTGCTAGCGTTGCTAATTGAGCATAATAAACGCAGCTTTTAGGTAACGAGAGCCCAATACCAAATGCAAGCAGAACAATTACGAAAACGAGATGGAGCTGACGCTAACGAAGTTTTTGATGACTATCTTTGAAAGGGTGATAGTAAGCAGCGTACTCGATGATGATAATGATAATGGTGCTTTGACGGAAGCGGCGGCGGTGCGGGTGATGATAAACCACGACGCTTCTCAGTATTTGCCGGTGTGTCGAAGATATTCATAGCAACACAGATAGCATGAAAATAATAACATCAATAACAAAGCTGCTCTGTCCGCAAAATTTGACTCCGCAAATAGTGACTGACGCAGAATATTTTACACCGTGGGACCATACCTAAATGGAACTTCAGTGGCCATATAGGCACACAGAAGTTGCTACTTCTAGATTGCATTCGATGTCGATTACGGCCGCGCAATTTAAGTGAGCCTTTTCGCATCAACTCGGCGTAACACGAGACGCGATTTGTTTCCAGCGCGCATTCTAACATGCCTTTACAAAGTACGTAATTAGGGCAGCAATTAAGCTGCCGAGTACGCCTTTTCAATGGCATCTGCTAGCGACAGCGGGAGACTGCTTCGGACTTTCTGCCGCTAAAATGATTAAAGCCGCAGAGAGCCTTCGTCGATTCCTGCACGGCCGGTCTCGCTCAAGATGTTGTTTCCGCTTAACGACTGTCGTGGTTGGATGCCGGCCGGCGCACTGAAGAACCTCGTTTCAGTCGCCCACCTTCGCAAGAAAAAAAGAAAACGGTATCGTTCTTGATTTATTTTTCTATTTTCAACTCTTCAAATGGTCTCACGCACACGAAGACGACGCACTCGAGGATTGGTAACTGCAAAACCAAGAACAGCAGTCTTGTCTGGGCAAGTATTCCGCCTTGCTCCCGTATAAAGACCACTCCTGTGGCAGCTGAGCCGATTTTTTTTTTTCTTTCCGAGAGCGACCAGCGTGAAGAAGCAGAGAGCGCGCAAGGCCTTGTCGCGCGATTCTGAGCCTGGTACAGGCGTCAGGTTGCAAAAGGCGTAACAGCCCCCCCCCCCCCTCCGCCCTCTAGCCCCTTCCAGGGAGGAACACGCGCGAGTTAGTCCACTGGGGACCGGAAGGAATTGGATCGATCGTCGGCCAAGGGGAACGATTTAATGCGACAGCCGGTGGTGTTCCACCGCCGAGGCGACGGAAAGCCGCCAACTCGGTGAATTTAGATGACCCTCCCGAATGGTTATAACGCGCGAACAGTACACGGGCACAAACCCATGCTGGAGCTTCTATGAGTGCGTGATCAGTATTCGGCTGCCTTGCAAGCAGTATACACACGAAGCAAGCGCCTCTTGGGTTCGTTAGCATATTTTTCTGTGCAACGTATTGAGAGTTTGCTCCAATAACGATGTGTGTGGGAAATCGGGCGCATTCGACAGGTTTTTCCTCTTCTTTTCGTCCAGTGGAAGACGACGCGGCTTCACGCTTACGGATATCTATCTATCTATCTATCTATCTATCTATCTATCTATCTATCTATCTATCTATCTATCTATCTATCTATCTATCTATCTATCTATCTATCTATCTATCTATCTATCTATCTATCTATCTATCTATCTATCTATCTATCTATCTATCTATCTATCTATCTATCTATCTATCTATCTATCTATCTATCTATCTATATATGCCTTGGTGCTCTCGTGGTCATTACTTTAGCTTAATATAAACCATAATTCGCATGAATAATAAGATATTGACAGCACATTAGATGAACAGCATGACCTGTATATCATGTACGCCATGACACGGACACGTCATTGCAGTCGTTCCTTTAACTCCTGATATCAGTTCTATATGTACAACATGAAGTACCATAACACGATATACTCGTCAGGATATGTACCGCATTACTGGCATAGTACCAACAATTGTTTACCTACTGTCGGATGCACTCTGAGAAAAAAAGAAATCGAGTATTTGGGGAGTATTTCTGCCAGACAACAATAATCGTCATCCACCTCGCGTACTTGCACGCATTATGACCGCTGTCGCGGCACTTCCGCGTGACAGCGTGAGATCGCATTCTTGAGAGGAAAGTGACGAGAGCTGGGTTTTCAAGAAAAAAAAACGTGAGCAAGCCAGATGATGATTATTGTTGTGTTCCAGAAATACTCCCCAAATATTCGATTTTTTCTAAGGGTGTGGTGTTGGCTAAGGTTGGAATCACAATGGTGCCAAGCGCTCCGCTAACGTCACCGTCACGGCACAGGCATGCGTCACGATATTTCGTTTTATCGCAGGTTTTTTTTTCTGCAAAAATGAGACGTAGATAGCAGTACGAGCATCCTCTAACGCCATTGGCACGCCATTATATAGACGAAAGAAGCTAGAAAACGCCGTATCATGATGGACACTGGTGTCGTCACTGCGACGTGACGGAGCGTTCGAAGGCAGCGCGAAACTGCTGTGCAATCGCCGTGTCTCTACGTCAACATCATGCACACAACTACTCGACTTACACGAATACGTCGGTCCGCATCGTCACGCTTGGCTGAGCGTCAAACAATGCGGCATAACCGGCTCCCTACTACCCGCTTTACATAACACCTATTGTCTCAGTGTGTGGGATCTGACGGAACTTTTTCGACAGTCACTGCTCTGCCGTCAAGTTTGCTTAAAGATGCACGCGATGCCTGTGTTGTGTTGTTAAAATAAGCGCGGTATATCCGACTGTGTTCTATGATACTCGTCACAGTAACAAACACTGCGCGAAGCACTGTCCATACTGCCTATACGGAAGCAGCGGACGTATTTAAAGGTGACGCCCAAGCATGCGCAACAAAGTAAAACTGCGTCGCAACGAGGCAGACCAGATGGTAGTTCCAGCTCACAACACAAAATTTAAAACGTTTGTCGGGATGCGAAAGATGTATGTTGCTTACCGGTTTAACGGCTCCCACTTGTGTTCGAAGCAAATAAATGCCCCCGCGGAGTTTGTCTTCTAAGCCAAGCATTCTGTTTCGAAACTTGAGGCTAAAAAAACAACAACCAAAAACGAAAACACGATAACCGAAATAAAAAAAACTCAAGAAGGTAGGAGCGCCATTCCGAACGTCTGAAAAAGCTATCCGAAGACAAAGGAGGGCGATCTTAGAACACAGACCCGGTATTTGTTTTCCCACTCGGTTCACCATTTGCACAGTCGTCTTGAATTTCTGGCTGCCGTGTTTCCTTTCCAATCAATACTTGTCAGAATTTGCGCGCCCCGTCGTAGGGGTATACAGTCCCCTCCAACACATTCGCCGAACCTTCTATCTCCAGCCTTTCTTTTTTTTATTATTATTATTCTCTTCCTTATAACCAGAACGTGTCATTCTGTGTTTGCATTCGTAGCGACCCACATCCCATTCGTCTTTCCGCGGCGCAACTTGAGCCCCCGTAGCAATATAATCCGCATGATAACAAACAACACCTTAAGACAGGCGGTGCGTCACTGAAGCCCGCCGTCTCGGCACTGAGCCCGAGACCCGATGGTATTGAACGAGAACTCGCTGCATATGTTTGCGTATCTGTCACTCCCCAGCCGTATGCCGGCCGTAGAACGATACTGGCTTCCTTCCCTTACGCATTGTTCCGCGCGCTCTTACGCACAAAAGGCCGCATAGGAAAGCGCCACTGGCGAACGATATTTCTCCCTCCTGAGGAACTTGTCCGAATTGTGTCGTCCAAAAAAAACGCCAGGAGACGGGCAAACAACAAAAACAACAACTACTACAACTACAACAACAACAAAAGCCAGCAAATGTGAAGAGAGAAGGAAGAGAAAGCTTTCGTTGCCGTTTTATGAAGTAGTGGTATATAGAAACAGTAGCGAATATGCCTCACGCACGGTGAACGAAAGCATCAAAATGTGAGCAACACAACAAACCAAGAAATAGCGAAATAGCGTCTGCGCCACGCATAAAGCCATGGGATATTCTGTGTCTATTGTAGCGGGGACAACAACACAAACAGGGAAAGGTCCAATTACGAGAAATATATGCAAATGAATCGAAAAAACATGAAACCTTTCATAGGAGAAGGCACAAACGCGTGGGAAGCTTATATGCACAGGCCATACGAAGCTACACAGAGCCGTCTCCCCCCTCTCCCCTTGAATACATTTCCGAACAAAAGGGCACGCATCCGCAAAATTTTTCGTGATTACGACCATTTGTATATTGGATAGCGTTCGGCTTACCGGCAATATTAATAGTCCATCGAAGGAAACAGTTGCCGTAGCAACCGGCGGTTGTTAGCGGTACCTAAAGGTAAGAGATATTTTGCTGAGACCGATATCATCTATCACTGCAATACAATATGACGTAAATCTGACGCTAAATGGAAGACCTGCCGTGGCTCGTTCGCCATACTTTTATTCCAAAAGAATCTCGTTCTAGCCTTCTCCTGTCATCGCTTCCGTATTACGTAACATAAACATATATTAAGGAATGGGCGAATATTGGAAATTTCGAATAAAAATCGAGTAATTTCCTTATTCGAAGCATATTCGATTCGAAAAATGCATATGTGTCCGAAAAAAAATCACAGCATATCCACGGAGTGAATGATGATGAGTGGGCGAAGCTGCGGAGGTTCATCGGTAAACCGTGAATCTTCCGTGAATTCTGCCCAGTACATCATCACCGACGTGAGATCGGGCGCGTTTATACTATAATAATATCTGGGGTTTAACGTCCCAAAACCACGATATGATTATGAGAGACGCCGTAGTGGAGGGCTCCGGAAATTTCGACCATCTGGTGTTCTTTAACGTGCACCTAAATCTAAGTACACGGGTCTCTACCATTTCGCCTCCATCGAAATGCGACCGCCGCGGCCGGGATCGAACCCGCGACCTTCGGGTCAGCAGCCGAGCACCGTAACCGCTATACCACCGCGGCGGACAGGCGCGTTTATACTAAAGGTTCGATGAGTTATGACGACTTGCAGCTCAGTTTAATTTTACATGTACGCTGTGAATTTTCATTGTTTAGAAAACCATTGCTTTAGAAAACATCTGGTGTCTTTCGTTAAGCAGCTGGCGTCTTTTCGTTTTGCTTTAGAAACATCTGGTGTTCTTCTGTTTTGCTTTTACAAAACATCTGGCGTCTTTCGTTGGTTTATTTCATCAATCAACGGCGTTTTGAACAAAATTTTTATTGTTTAATCACGCACAGGAGAAATCTCACCAGGCACTACCTTGGAGGTAAAGAATGGCTGCTAATGGGAATGAGAGACAGAAGAAGTCGGCTTTTAGCTACCGCTGCGAATTTTTTATTGTTCAACAACGCACAGGAAAAATCTCCCACCGGCACCACCTTGGAGGTGAAAGCGTAAGACTGGTTACGCACTACGACTACGAGGGACGAACGGGTCCCGCCTTAAGGAGCTTCGCCCCTAAAAGCTACATCTGTGTCCCTGTGTCTCCTTTCTGCCTCTCAGCCTGCTCTATTTCCACGTTTTACTGGCTTTCTTCGAGAGTATCAAGGACCCTTGAAGCCCGTATTGATCAAATGTGCGAAGTGGGTACAAATGACGAACAGAAGAAACGCATCCTTTCAGTGTACTTCTGATTACCCACCAGTAAATGCCTCTACACAGTATAAATTAACACCAAATCCACAATGTCTTACTGTATAAACACTAAAGGCATTTTGAATACAGCTTCAAACTGTTAGAAAAAAAACTGAAGTGTGAACCACGTTAAAATTTTTATTGAGCACACGTGTGAGCACCGAAGGCCAACATGCTTTACAGATGTCTGTACCCGATGTCCGCACACTCCTGCGCAATTGTTAGCAGCAGCTTTTTCACACACAACGACTGTTTTTGAAGCCTGCGTTGCCATCGACCTCCCGCTTGTACAGGAGCAGGCGAACATTTCCATTCCGTGTTGTCCACTTGCCGGCCAGCGCGCCCGCGTCTAGCTTGTCTCGTATGCATAGCTCAACGGTCTCGCATACGCTGCCGGCTGTTGCATCTGCCGAGCTGACGAGGCAATTAGGCAAAGCCGCTAGCCAAAGCAACGCCGCCGGGTCGGCGGATGCGGTGTTGAAGCACGCTCCCTGTGCCCGGTCACAATGACCATCCATTAGTCAAGCTAACTCGATTATCGCCCTGCCACGCGCAAAGGACAAGCCCTTCACCCCTGTTGTTCTTTCTCCCTCCCCTTTCTCTCTTTTCCTCTCCCCCTTTCTCTTTTTCGGTCCGTCTTTTCAGGCAAAGCTGATGCCAGTCAAAGTGATCCTCGTTATGTTTTGCTTCTCTGCGATGAAGTGAAGTGTAACTCTGACTGAGCAGATTAGCGAAGTTAGGCACGAATAAATTTAGATGTATCGAGCACCTCATTTGTGCGATAACGTCGTCTCCATAAGACGCTCAATTCTTCTTCTTAATAGTATTAGTATCAGTGATGTCCGGCGTTGGGACCTCTTTTCTCACGTCTTTTTTTTATGCATTTCGTATGTCCAGAAGCCTCATGTTTGATGTCCTCTCCACTGTGCTTTCATTTGATTTATCTTCGGTTTCGCAATTTCTTCGTAGTTTGTTACTTGCGCCATCACAAAAAGGTTCAGCACTTATCGGAGCACAACATACTCAAAGATACTCAATGTTACAGCACTCCTGCTCCAACGCTCAGACTTTATAGCTGGTTCGGGTGTGTTAGGCAATAATTTGGCTAATTGCAAGAGAGCTAATCTAGTCCTTCCGGCGGCCACGTTATGATTTCTCTGTTGATAAGCACTGTCCCAGTTTTCGCGAGTAGAAATTGTTTTTTTTTTACTCACACACACAAAAAAAACGTCCCGGCATTATATATACCGCCAAGCTTATGTCAAACTCCTTGATTGCAATTTGGCGTACTTAGATTTCAGGGCACATCAAAAGAGCGTGCTGCATTTTACTAATAAAAAATCACTTCATTGCTTGCATTATAAACTAGCGCATTGCCAATTTTTTGACGTTTTGGCAGTAGTTCAATGTCATTTCTAGCCGTTATTTAATAATTATTTTTCTTTTTCTGGCAAGGCTTGAATATAGCGTATGTTTAGACGCACAACATTATTCTGGCACAACCTCCTTATTCTGTCATCGCCTAGACTTCCGTGAATTGTATGATTAGCCAACGCTCTACCTACAGACGTGACCCTTCTGACGAACCTCTCAGGCAAGCATTTTAGTAAAAGCACGTTTCAATGGAAAACATCCCACGGTACACTGCCTACAGAAAGCGATGACACGTATGGTATTGATTAATGTGGCCAAATTTCACAGCACTTTACTTTCAGCACGCTCAAAACCAATTTCAGAGGCTTGCTTAACTTTCCCCAGACTTCGTGACTTGCCTTGAAGTATATTTGACGCATTCTAAAGGTGAGCATGTCGTCTTCTTTCGCAAAGCTTAGTTACTAGAGAGGTTTTTCTCGGTATCTAAGCGGTAGGAGAGTGGCACACTCTGCAGCACCTTCGTTCATTCATTTGCAAAAGGCTCCGCTCCTGTGCCTCAACACTTTGCTTTTCATTACAGGGCTGTCTTTAGGGTTTCCAGAAATGCCAGTACTACTGGTGTTTCTTTATTTCTTTGTTATTGTTTTTACGGTGTATGGGTAGCAAGGTTGTCGCTGTTGTCGGGAGGCCACACGTGTCGATTGAGAGCGCACTTTTTTTTTTAGCACGAAAGTGTTTTATGCCGGGTCCACCAAGACTTTCATGACATATTTCCGTCACGGAAATACGTCAGCAAAATGAACGCCATCAAATGGCAAAAAAAGAAACTAAGAAAAATTCCGTTGAGAGTAGTCGAACACATGACCTCATGGGCCGCGACGATGGCTGGCTGGTGTTTAGCCCACTGAGCTACCGCAATCTTTTTTTTCTTTATTGCGTCCAATAAGTATTCTCACACAATAATCGTAAACCAGGGAACAGTACAATGATACACCATCAACTGTTAGCTGACTGCATGTTAAAACTTTGACATGTGTAACGGCGACTCCACTCTGGGAACCCACCCCAGTACATCCATCTGCACTTTCTGCATTTCGACAAGACGAGACACACCTTCGCAAAAGTAATCGCGAACAGGTCTATTACTGTTAAATCCACGTGGAATCCGGTTTCTCTCCGTTGAAAATGAAGATGGCGAACCTTATGACCGTATTATGCTCCTGGGCCTGCATAGTATATGGCAAACCCGAACGGCCTTTCACAATGCCGATCTGAGCTACCGCCAAACACGTCACGGAGGCTACATGAACGCGCTTTTTATCTTTCACACTTTCCTCTCACGATGCTCTTGGATGGATGGATTAATAGATGGATGCTATGAGCGTCCACTTTGTAACGGGGTGGTGACTTGTGTGCCACCAGGATCGAAAAAAAAAACTTCGTTGCTGCTGCAATTATCTCCGGCAACGCGCCATTGATACGGCAGTCTCATTCGGTGCGTTTCCAATAGAAGTGTAGTTTCATCAATGCTTTAACACACCGCGAGGTGGTGGCTTTAGCCCAAGTCTCGTGCAACAAAACGCGCATCAAGGCACCCTAAAGCCTCGCTCATAGCATCCCTCCATATCGAAAAATAGCTCTCCGACGCTCGCCTCGCTGTCACACTGCGTTCCCCACTCGCCCTGAGAGAAATAACGGCATGGCTAGAGGGAAGACAGGACGCTCGTCGCGTTTCTCTGCGCGTTTCACGACGCTTTGAAGGAGTGCATATCGAGTATCAGTGTTTACTATGTGCTTGTTGATGCTATCTTTGCGCGGGATTCCTCATATGCGGTGTCCACCTATATGTTAAGGACTTTAGCTACCGCAAGGGTTAAATCTTGATCATGGGCGTTAGTCCTCGGTACGGAGATGTGCCACTACAAGCTCTCATATACCAATGCACTATAAACAATCAACTACTTCTGTGACGACACGTTTCCCTTTCGAGTTATACCGATTCATACGACGAAGGGATGAGCCATCTTTTTTTTGTATTTTTGTCAGTTTGGCACTAACTTGCCAAGATTAGTGCAGAATCGCTGATAGCGGGAACGCAAAAAAACAAATTCATCGCTAAAGAGGCCACCCGAGCTATAGTGTAGCGCTTGCTCGCACCCAGATCTCGCTGTCCCGCGGTGAAAGCGAGCTCATAAGCTCGCCGCTGGCACAGCTGCATTGCGTAGGGCAACACTTGCAGCATGTTTATGCTAAACTTGCATTTTATTAGCGCTACTTTTCGTTTTATTAGTACTTTACTACATTCTGAACTGGGGTGCGCTTAGAAGACAAACACGTAGCGACGCGCAGGAGCAGCTCTGCTTAGTGGTAATTGTTCTTTTGCTGCTGCTGTTGTTGCGTCATTGTGTGTGTTGCTGTGTACGTCACTTTGTCAACAGCGTAGTAGAAGGGAACAAGTAAATCAGCCAGGGACAGCGAAATGAAAGGTGTAATAAGAATTAGTAGAAAATGGTAAGGGAGATTAAATTGGCTGCATTAAGTGGAGAATAAACGAGTGTAGTTGATACTGTATTGAAGATTAGGAAGCAGAATTGCACAGGACACGTAATCTGATGGACAGATAGTCACTTGCTTATTACAGAAAAAAAAATGGCTGTCAAGAGAAGGTAAGCGCAGAGGAAGACGGCCGCGGTTTAGGCGGTATGACGCGATTCGTGCTCTATTTGCAAGTAAACGGTTTCGCTGACGCAACGTAGATTGTTTTTGTCTAACAAGGGCAGTTACTGCGGTAGTTGTTACAATGCCGATGATAATGATGACAACAAACTCACCAACTGTAAATTTTTTATTATATAGGCCATGTTGTTTTGCCTCACTGGAGTCTACCTGGACATACTTCAATTAAAATGTGAAATCCTTCTTCTCGCCGCAGTGCTGGACACCAACTACGAGATACGCTTCTCGGACAGGCACGTACTCACCGGCAACTCGGTGCTCCTGCAGTGTCCCATTCCCAGTCATCTGACAGACCACGTGTTCGTGACGTCTTGGCAGAGGGTCGACGGGTACGTCATCACTAAGAACACTCACGGAGGTAAGGAACATTTTGTGGCATATGAGAAGCGGGTCGCTATCGTTAGTTTGAAGGTGTACTTCCTCACAACGGAAGTGGAAAATTAATAAGCACTGCAAATGGGATTGTTGGATATATGGTTCATTGTAGTGAATAAACAACTACGCAGCACAGAAGACAGAGTGTCGGACGTGTGATGTTTCGTTTTCCCCGTGTGGTTGTTTTCGTTAGTTTTGTCTATGATTCTTCTTTTGTACCTGTACGTATTGCGGGTAGATGCCAATAGAACTTATGTTGTGAGACAGCACTCGTATTTGAAATTTCTTCCTGGGTACCTTGCATTGACGCTAATTTTTATCTACTACAATAAAGGAGGTATTAGTTGCAACTCCCCTTTGTTGCTATAAAAAGATATGAGCCGTCTCAAGACACACATAACGGAAGGTCACTATGCCTTTGCATTAAGCATAAATAAGGTAATTATTATGATCAGCCTGTCAGTAGTAGTCACAGAACAAACAGATGCTTCACACAGAGTAGAATAAAAAAAAAGTCCAAGTGCTGCCACCCCATCACGGTCTCATTGTGCGTACTATAGAATAGTTCATTCGTCTTAAATGTTGGCTTTTGCCTTAGACACGTCCTGAACATTCGAATACTCAACAAATAGGAAGTACGATCGATGCAGAAAGTAGCCGTACTCCACCAGTTAGACTATCGATGGCAGTATCAGCAACGCCGGATAAATTGAGTGGCATTAATGGGGAATCTAACTTTCCTTGATGATTTCTTTCAGACAGATGTACGACGCCTTCGCTTAGTGACAGTGTTTGGACGTTACGTCATCGTAATCCTGCCGTTTACAATACTTGAAGATAGTTGCATGACAGGTATCTTTTTCGCTGTTTGTTGCACCCCGAGCAAATGCTAGAGTCAGGCAGGAGGTCCTGTTCATTTTTATTGACGCTTCTTAATTTTCGGCAGCATTATCTAAACCACAAGTGCCGGCATCTCTACATATCCACATGTTCATGCAGGTTTGTCTTTAAGAACTATGAACTGGTGTTGATATTTACGCTTTAACTTCGAGAGCAGCCGCACCTCATTATTAGTAGCCAGTTTTACAGCGAATATGTGCACCTCTCGTTGGTCTCAAAATATTGTGGCGTCAGCACAAAACTCCTATAGGAAACGTGCACTGAGCCGGTGGCGCCGCGGTGCGGGAGTGAACGAAAGCGACTGGCGTGCTCCGTGCAGCAGCCCATCTATGAATGGAGCCGTGTCAGGTTGTTCGCTGTGCTTTACAATGTTGCGTATGAATTTCTGCGTCGTAAATTGTGCCAATAATTATAAGAACTACGCACCTGGAATATTTTTTTTCAATTGTCCCGTCGTGGGAGCGGCCCGCCGCGTGCTAAGGCACACGCCTCCGGACTTTGTTAATAAAGTTACTCCAATCCAATCCAATCCGCCTTGACCATGCTAAATAACGCGGCGGGAAGGCTGGATTAGGTTACGCCGCCTAAGGTAAGTGATCCCGCGGGCACGTTTATGAAGTACAGGGTCGTCCACTCTTGGTAAGAACACGGCGCCGCGTGGCTGGGCTCCGCGGGGCGCCAGCGCTAACGGTGCGGCCGCGCATCGAAGCTGATCGGCACAGGCGCACAAGAGCTTCTAGGCGGGGTTTCGTTTCGGTTGAAAAGCGCGGAAGCGCGACGTGCGTGTTTTGTCGTGAAGCAAACTTAAGGCACATGAGGAACCACGACGCGTTGCAGGAAAGCGCACTTCGCTCAGAGCAACGTGTTATGTAGTCACGGTATTTGAGAATTGAGCGGCCCCTCTTTTTAGGAGGGAAGCTCCTTATTCTCACGATGTCCGTTGTCGCCGTCGTACGTCCCCGTCGGACCGAAACACAGGTATTACCAGGCCCGAAGACAGGGGGGGGGGGCTAGGGGCCCGGGCAACCCCCCCCCCCCGCAATTTTGGTGAAGTAGGTGTTTTTACCGTAAATAAATAATGAGAATATGTGTTTTTCTGAAACAGTCAACGTTTTAAGCAAGTGCCCCCCCCCCCCCCCCCCCAGAAAAAAATTCCTGGATACGGGCCTGGGTGTTACATATACCGTAGATACAGCATTCATAGCGTGAATATGGCTTAAAAAGAAACCGTACTATGTCCGTCCATCTGTCCGTCCGACTGTCCGCGCATCTGTCCGTCCGTTCGTCAATATGTCCATCTGTCCATCCGTGCGTCGATGTATACATTAAAATGGTACTATGGTATTGAAAAAAAGAGGGACCGCTCAACTCTCAAATACCGTAACTACACAACACGTTGCGCTGAGCGAAGCGCGCTTTCCTGCAACGCTTCGTGGTTTCTCTGGCGCTTTAAGTTTGCTTCACGGCAAAACATGCACTGCGTGCACCCGCGCTTTTCAATCGAAACGAAGCCCCGCCTCCAAGCTATTGTGCGCCTGCGCCGATCAGCTTCGATGCGTGGCCGCACCGCTGGCGCCGGCGCCCCGCGGAGCGCAGCCACGCGGCGCCGTGTTCGTACCAAGAGTGGACGACCCTGTACATGCTCTAGCTACCATCAAATCCCGAGCAAGACCCCCCCACCCCCCGCCCAAACGGTGAAAGGTAATCGGACAACATTTGAAGGGGGGGGGGGGGCTTGCCAGGTGGCGGACCGAAATTCAACATGGTGGTGAAAGAGCCTCAATGAAGAATGCACACCTGCGCTTCTAAGGAAATGTTTTACTGAATATGCATGCATTTACTATTTTTACTTAACCGGAGGGAATCCTCGTGTGAAATTTCATGTGTTATGACAAGGGGGAAAGACCTTCTCCAAATCTTCCGACAATTTGTGACGACTCAGAATGCAACCCCGAGGCACCATACTGCAAAAGTACTAAGAAACCGTGCATATATCTAAAGGCTTTCGGAACTTGGGTTCCTAGGAACTACTGCTGCAGGATTCTGTAGCGGAGAGCAGGTTAAAAAAATGGCAGGAGGGGAGGAGGCGCTTGCTCGGTCATTGGCGCATATTTCAAATCTGCCGAAAAGAGAATGGGGGCGCTTGTCTGAGTAGGGGCGCTTGCTCGGGATTTTACGGCATAGTTTGCTGTAGATTTACGCTCCACGCAAGGTAATTAATATTTTTAGAGTGCTGACGGAACAGAGTGGCAGCCGGCAAAGTGATCTTGAGTCTGCAGTCTACATTTCGTTGGTGGAAGGTCATCGACAGATCCAGCAATATTCCCTCGTAAGCTGCTGCTGTTTTTCCGCCCTACCGCACTTCATCTAGCGGCTCAGTTCGCAGACTGCCCAGTTCGTAAACAGGCACAGTAAGGAAGAAGCCCCGCATGCCTGGTAAAATGCATCGCGGACCGCGAGAACGGAGCTGAACTACAGTACAGAAAAATTCGCGGAACTGCAATGCATTACTAAATGCAACACGTGCAGTTCAGCCATCGTACGTTTTACTAGCGCTTATCGCAGGGGTTGTCTAACACATGTCAGACACAAGTGCCATCATTTACTCACCAATAATAATAATAATAATAATAATAATAATAATAATAATAATAATAATATAATAATAATAATAATAATAATAATAATAATATGTGGGGTTCAACGTCCCAAAACCGCCATATGATTATGAGAGACGCCGCAGTGGAGGGCTCCGAAAATTTCGACCACCTAGGGTTCTTTAACGTGCACCTAAATCTAAGTACACGGGCCTCAAACATTTTCGCCTCCATCGAACACCAATAAGCAGGCAAAATGGCAAGAAAGAATGCATAAAAACATCGATGCTGACGGCCTATGCTTCGAGGTTTACGCGGGCCGGCCACAAGAATTGCTCTTTCAAAACACTCTGTCGCACGTCCGTGCTTTTTGTAACATCGAAAACATGATTGTTTGCGTATAAATAATGTCATTTCTCTTCGTTTGAGGCCCTAACAGAATCCTGCATTGCTAACTTTCCGAAGGCCTATCCGTTTTACGAAATATGTCGCCTTAGCGTACACGCACTCGCATACAACGCGGTCGTAGCAGACGGAGAGACGACGATGCGTAGCACGCCAGTGGAAACTGAAGTGGCCGCAAGTGTCCACTCGTGGCGCTGGCGGCGCATTGGTGCAGTGGACTGCTGCGCCCCCTGTAGGTGCTGCACGTTTCCCATAGCGTGTATGTACCACAGAAATTGGAAAAATCCCACTACTCAGCACAGGCGTTCCCATGCTCCTCTATTAGTCAAATCCCACTACTCACCGCAGACGCTGGTGTGCTCGTCTGCTAGCACATGCGCGCGCTCCCTGCGTTTTCACCTCGGCCGCTGAGCAAAGGCATTCGGAGAGGTGGACAGACGAGCTGCCGAACGCAGCGTAGCAAAGGAAAGAACGAAACGAGCAAACACGTGTAACTATGCAAGCGTTCGCTGTAGACTAGTGCACAATTACAACGCCACAACTAAATTTCGACCTCTGGGTGGTGTAGGGGCCCTTTAACAGTTGAACGCAAATGGCATATCTTTCTTTGCAATCAGGCATACAGAATAGAGCTCAGTATTTGTTTCAATAAAGAAACCCACAAAATAGGCACCAAAACAGCGTGATGGATGATAAGGCGCCTCTGAACAGAGGGAACACCCGTCCACACGTTCCCGGTAAAGATCAGGTTGCAGCTGCTTTACACTTCACACGAGGGCTTAGAATGACATCAAACGACCCTTCCTTCTTCTCGCGTGTGTTTCTCGCTTTTATATATAAAAGGGAGACCCGTCTAACAACTCATTCAGTTCATTATAAGACTGCCATGGGTAGACCAGGGAAAGTAAAAACACCAGAAGAACAGCGTGTATACAATACTCGACCAAAGGAACAAATTCGTCTTGCTGAAAATGGTCGCGGAACCAATCACGGTCTGCTACAGCGACCACAAAGCGATTATCACTACCATCACTCTAATGTCATCATAAAACATATTCACCCCCCCTGCCTCCTTCCCGCATCAGCATATGGGGTGTTTGTATAGCTTCGCTGTACATTCACGATCGCAGGGCAGGATGGCCGCCTTTTAAAGACGATAGTCTTTCTTGGGGAACTTAAACGCAGACATTTTGGTCTGTCTTTCTGTCTGTCTGTCTTTCTGTTTGTCGGCGCGTCCCTCGATTCAGCCACTCGGCCAAAGTTGAACCATTTGCCCAAGGGCCAGCCGTCTTGAACTGGTACAGCCGTCTTGAACTGGTGAACGTTGTCGATCAAAAAGTAAATATCATGCATATCTGAGGTGCAACATCACTAGGTAAGTATTAGGTGGCGTGTTCCTTTAATAGAAAGTGCATACATACGTAATTTTAAGGACCCCAGTTTCTTAAGCTGCGCTGAAAATGCATAAGAATGGAAGCTTGAGCGAGTTGGTATGCGTTCATCTTTGTTGAAACAGCGCTCACTAGACGACGACGAAGTAAAAGAAGGCACAGGACAGGCGCTGCCTGTCCTGTGCCTTCTTTTACTTCGTCGTCGTCTAGTGAGCGCTGTTTCAACAAAGCTGAAAATGCGACTGCGCTGAAATTTTCCTTCCTCCGTGCCCTTCGCACGAGCTCATTGTTGTGTTTCGGTTTCGGTTCTGTATTGCACTGTACGAATGCCATGGGTTGGTGTTGAAAAATTTTAGTTTTGAAAAGGCCAAGAAGGTGAAAAAAAATTTAAAAAATGAAAAAGCAGCGTTGTGGGCGGCCTTCAGGCTGCCGGTTGTGGGCGCCGCTCTGGCGTTCCTGTTTTACCCAGGCGACGTGTAAATAAAAGAGTGTGTGGAGAGTACTCGTTGAGTGCGGACGTTTCTCTGCTTCAGCGCTTCGCGCCAAACCGCGTTTTCGGGCTGGCTGGCGTCCCCGCCGGTCGCGTTGGTCACCGCCGGTCTTCGCCTGCTGCTGTGCCGGGACTACCAGCACGCAACACAGCACTCATGTTTCCCGACGTATTGCCAGATGGCGTCCATATCTCACAGAGCGCCTCTTCTATCGTCTTTACACGATATTTGCAGCGAAGCACGCAGATACGCGGCCAATTTTTTGTTGTTTCTTCTTCTTTTTTTTTTTACAGCGAAAGCTGTGAGATCATTTCACCGGCCGTTTTTGGCGCCGTAGTTGTCCGCCGCCGCCGCCGCCGCCGGTGTCCGTAACCAGTATCGCTCGAAATAAGAAAAAAAAACGAAATAAAAAAAAAATCCAGGATGGAACGAGGTTCGAACCTGGGCCCTTTGCGTGGGAGCCCAGTATTCAACCTCTGAGCCATGCCGGTGCTTGAAACTGCTTTGCAAAAAGGTCCTATACAGGCTTCATGTCGGGAAGGAACCACATTAGCATATGCAATATAGCGTGGTAGAAGAGTAAAATAAGCACCAAGCGTCGCACAACGCGAATTCTGTAACGAGGCGTCACACAATGCGAATTGCGCAATGAGTAGGTTGTTCAATGCTTCGAACCCATTAGAAAGGGCTCTGCCATAATTCTTCATCTTCATCAGGCACAGCATCAACAAAGTGCGCATAATGCCTTACATGCGTTTAGCAGGTACCAACGCTCTCCGCAGAATGACGAAAAATGGCACAGTGCCTGCTGCCCTACTTCTCAAAAATTACAATGATTTATAGCGTAGTGGGTTCCTCGCAAGTGCACTTGTATTCGTTGCCAAGGAAGCCCATAAGCGCATGATCCATTTCCTCGGGGTCTCAGTAATGTTCTTCGCCCCCCCCTCCCCCTCTGTCTCTCTTCCACGTCAACGTATGTTATACAGCATGACGGGAGAGGGAAATAGCGACCGGGCGTCACCCAATGCAAATTACATAACTGGTGGGCCGTTTAAAGATTCCAACCCATTACAAAGGGCTGAGCCATATTTCTTCATCGTCATCAGTCGTCGCGTCAACAAAGTGCACATAATGCCTCACAGACGTGTAGCTGGTGCCTCGCTCTCCGCAGAATGACGAATAATGGCTTAGTAGGTGCTTCCGAACTTCTTAATAATTGTGATTTATGGCGTAGTGGGTACCTTTCTAGTGTACTTGTATTGTAGCCCCAAGAGAGCTTAAAGGGCTCTAGAAACGCCGCTCTTCCAGCTTTCGCTGTGACTGTGCTGCGGTTTCAGCGCAGGCCTGGCGTTTTTTTTTTTTTTTTTTTTTGGGGGGGGGGGGGCGTTTCGCCCACATCTCCTTAGTGACTATTTTAGCGGTGCGGTGGTCCGTGGGAACTTCAATGCATATGTTCTTGTTGTGTGTAGGCAGTGTTTCCCGCGATTCACGGTAGAAAAGAACTGTGCGTTCTTCCTCACATCGCCAGTCAACAATTAACAGCGCAGCTCTCTTTCGTTCCTCAAAAACTCGGTTAGTTCAATAACCCTCAATGTGAACCTCCGTTGTACGCGCGGCAAACTAGCAACCGCAAATGAGGGCCCCAGTGCGAATACACAGAAGAGAGAGAACTAAAATTACCGAGCAATAATGAAGAATGACGCAGTGATTATGCAACGACGCAAATAACTTCTGTCGATTGCGTCACGCTTAAGCTTAGAACGCTGTCGGTGTGCGTCGCATTTTGTGGTCATACGAGTTGCTTTTTCCGGGTCACTTGTAGAATTCTCGAACCGTCTTGCATTTCTTCAAAAGAAAAAAAAATATAAGAAGAAGCGAGCGAGCTCGCCGACGACTTCTAAATGCGCCCGTAGCGCTCCTAGCGCCATCTCGCTGGTAATGAAGAAACGCTTATAAGCGTCTGCCGTCTCTGAGTCCGTCCACCGGTAAAGGGTGTGTATATAACGCTCGCCGTTAGCTACGTGGAGGATCTGCGTTCCGTAGCGTAGTGGTTAGCGCCACTCGCTGCGGAGTAAGAGGTCCCTGGTTCGATTCCGCGCTTCGGAAACATTTATCATGAGTTATTTTTCTTTGGGGCTTTTATGTATATATACATACTTATACATATACGGTGCATGACGGCGGCGACGGCGACGGCAAAATTCAGCCGAGACTGTCCATATAATTGCTATTGCAATAAAAAGAAAAATATGGTAAGGAGACCCGTGCCTTCGCATTACGTAACTCAGACGCTTATCGTGAATCATAAAGCAACGTTTGCGATAATAAACTTCTCTTACGTAAGAGAATTTTCTTATTTCCCAACATTAAGGCATACGAGGCTAATATAGAGTTCAGCATGATACGGGGCCGGATGACGGCCTCAACGATGGGTGACCGTGGACGGCTCTTACATCAGATATACTTCGTGCATGCGGACGATGAAGAGCACAGCTCTTCGTCCTCCGATAATATAATCTATTGATTTGCGTCCGATAATATAATCTATTGATTTGCAATATAAGCTACGATAAAGATCGTAGCTTATATTTCAAATCAATAGACTGTTGGACACAATCGCTGTGATCTTCTTGAAGTATTTAATTCTTCCGACCTCTTTATCGAAGTGGCCAAGAACTACCTGCATAACGTAACGTGATAACCGCACGTTTGGCTCAGTAGATGTTATCGATGTAACATCACTTTCATTTTCAAACCGCCTACTTAAGTAATTCGTGGTGCGTAGTATTCCTTGTGATTAGGAATTGCTGGTTCATTTGATCCTGCGACCTTGCTGTGAAGTGGCCAGAAGTTAGTTAATTCCTGTCACATTCGACATGGATCCTACTAATTAGAATGTCGGGGTAGTTGACCACAAATGGTATATTTATTGATTATATGGAGCCCTTGATTATTGAATGGGCAGACGCTTCTGATCGCGGTAGAAACCAAAAAGCTTCCCCATATGGACAGATCGACCTGAGGACGTGCATTTTCGAAATAAGCCACACAATAGATTTCCTATTTTGAGATATACTTTGAGCGCAGAATTCGATGCATCTACAAGAAACACAACCGCAACATTGATATATCATCCACGCTGCCTGTATTGCCAACAAAGTTCAAAACTTTTTCCTCAGTTGCAGCTTACAGCTACGACAAATATATATATATATATATATATATATATATATATATATATATATATATATATATATATATATATATATATATATATATATATATATATATACGCGTCTACTGGCGTGGTTATCATGTTCGCCATTGTCCAGAATATTTTCTCGGGTTAGATAGAAGAGAGAAAGCACAGATGCGATTGCACTACTCGTCGGCCGCGAAAAGTTTTTAAAAATTCAGCTCTTCGTTGTTTCCTTGAGCAGCACCGTTTGACAGCAAAAGGCGAGCTATAAATAATTGAAAGAATGTTGTCTACGCAAGCGAAAGAGACGAGAAAAGTGGGGATAAAAACTTTAGGAGTTTGGCTGCGTGGGCTCGCGGCTTCGGCAGCGATAGAAAGTCGGCTGCCACACGTACTCATCATTCGTTGCGTGAGAAGGGGTAGGGAGGTGGGCTGGAGGGTGAACCGCTGGAAATTATGAAAATTTCAACGCTTCAATGTCCCTGCCCGCCTTCGGGATTCAACCAGCTAGAGCGGGCCGGGCCTGTCGCCGCTCGCTCGGGCGCTGCTAAACTCGGAGCAGGAAGCCGTGGCTTCTTCAAATATTCATTTCCAAAGCAACATTCGTGGCGCAAAGCTGCTCGTTCGAGCGACTCGCCTGCTAGGTGTTCCGGTTTAGGTTCATTCATTCTACGCTCTTGTTATCTTTTTTTTTTCTGGTCTTAGTAGCAGCGCGGCGCTTTTAAGAATGCATAGGCGTGCGCTCTGCGGTATCCGCTGTCACCGCGGCCGAGTCTGCTTCCTTGTGGGTCGCTGGTTATTTCTTCATAACGGGAAATGAAAGTTCGTCGGAGAAGCTGTGGTTTCTGCGACGACCGATAAATCTTTGCAAGTGCGCTAACCTTCTCCTCTCGAAATCTGCCATTGTGTTCTGTCTCGGGACTTTCATTCTAGCGGTGTTGACGCGTGACACTCTGCCATTTGTCGCGATTCGCTCGTCTCTTTATCAAGTGTCATCTGCTGTAACGAAAATGAATTACCCCTTGATTATATTAGAAGCACCAGGTATTCATTTCTCTAAAGTGGTATCGTTTAGAGTTGCACACTCTTTCTTCTGCTCCTTCCTTTGCGTGCCAATAAAGTGAATATCTAAGAGTGTTTGCGAACGCAGGAATGCTCGAAGAACGTAGAAGGCGTACACATAGCATATAGGCTTCCTCCCTTCGGCACGCGTCCCTTTCAAGTATTCTATCTATTTTTACGTACCACACGGTACAGGGTAACAAAAAAGATTTATGCTATCACTTGGCCATAAATGCCTCGAAATTGTTAAGAATTCTGACTAAAAAATTAGCATGGCCATCTTTACACAATTACGGAGTTTATGTCCTACGCCGCTCGTTTATGAGATAGAAAAAAAAAAGTTGAAGCGAAGCAATAAAGAGACGCACGGACGTTCAACGTGGTTGCTTGTAGATCGTTATTCCACATTACAAGCTTGGGTGAAGGGAATATTAGAGGAGAGAGGGAGGAGGAGGAGGAGAAGGAAAAATTACAGGAAGTAAGTGCTTGATCCTTAAAGGTGAAAAAGAGAGGGAAAAAAGAGGAGATCCTACGCGCGAGATCGAGGAGCATATATATGTTCCATAAAAAAAGCGTTCTCTCGTGTCGCGGTGGCTCTCCCGGCTGAAGCGTCATAAAGTTAAGGCCAAACGGCTTTTCCCTTTCTACCCACCCTCATATCTTCGCATATTTATTCGCTCGCGAGGGGGTCCGAGCGAAAGTCACGAAATACGTGCATGCCCTAGGGAGGAAAAGGTTGGCGGCCAGAAGCTAGCGCTGGTGAGGAAGGAGGAACAGTTAAATATTGAGCAAAGACACGAAAGGGAAGGACCGTACGAACGTGTTTTTTTTTTTTTTTCGCGGCAAGGAAAAACATCACGTACGGCCGCAGCCATATAACCAACGTGGCATTCTTGGATAGAGCGAAGATGCAGCGCTCGCGCGCAAGAATCTATGCCGTAACGGCCTTCGTGGATAACACCGGTGTCGAGAGAAAAAGCAGGGGAAGTATATGAGACTCGAATGGGATGGCCTCTTCTCTGGGAGTAACGTGCACGTGAGTGCCAACAAATCTTCCCGGTGCCCAGGCGTCGCCATGCTCACCAGCGACTGGTTTTCACGCTGGCGTCGTCGGGAGATGAGTCATCCGGAATGGCGACGTTGTTGGGCGGGTGGGCTTTGAGCTGACGTTCGCCGTTACTTCATGTTTACGGTTTTGCTCAGCAAAGCAGATATCCCCGGTGCGTGGATAGCGCGCGGTGCACGAGTGCGAGCGAAAGCGGTTATGCGCGTATGTGAATATACGGACGGTATATGTGGGGTGTTCTGAGACCTATCAGGCAGCGTGGTCTCTGGCATTTATGTTTCTTGCCAAGCTTTTCGCGTTTGATAAAACGGCTATGCGATGTACAGTCATTTTCGTTATGGCGGTGTTGTAGCAGAAAACATCCTGTAGTTTTCGAGAAGCCCTGCGATGAAGAACGTTACGGCTCGTTGTTTGCAGCTGGAAGATTGCCGTACGCGAGCGGTTAACATAGAGTACTGCTCTTGTGCAGTGAAATTTAGGCTACATACGCGAAAAAGTAGTTAACGTGCCGGTGAACCATCTGCCGACTCTATTCTTCTTTAGTATAGTAGGATTCGCAAAGTGGTATTACTGGCAACATAAGTGGCTACAACGCTACTATAGTCGGCTGCAACCTAACAATAAATACCAGCTCCACTTCCAGAAATACGGCCCGCCTGCTATTTCTCTGTGCAAACTCATGCTAGGTGGTTTTCGTTCTAACAGTAAGTACTTTTTCGCTGCTAATGTGAATACAACGCGTATTATGTAATAAAAGTTCGAGGTCCCCTCTCAATATACGTTTGGACGAGGATGGATGCCGCAACGCGTGCTGAAATTTAGCGAGAACTCCAAGTTTTCAACCGAAAGCCAGCGACACAAACATGTGTCTGTATGGATAAATTGCCTACCCTAAATGCGTTAAGGGTGCTCGACGTCACGGAAATGAGCAAAGGCTATTGGAGGGGGCATTATGCAAATTATGTTTGCGTGGGAGAGTGACGGCTGTGGGCTGAGGTTACACTTATGCTTAGAGGTTGTGACCATACCATCGTGATGAAGAATTGTTGAATAGAAAATGTCGCACCGCATTAGACATTCCGTTACTAACCCTTTCTTTCCTTTTTTTGCTTTTGCGTGCAGACGAATACTTAGTGACGAGTGACGGGCAGCTGTACATCCGGGAGGCCCGGGACTCGGAGGAGCTACTGCGATACCGCTGTCACACAGAGAACACACTCACCCGCAGGAAGAAGACCAGCATCAACTTCGTTCGACTGTTGCTTAGAGGTGAGTGTGCCCGTTAATAGTAGCAACACGAGCAGTGAGAGTCAGCCGTCCGAAGTGTATTTTTGGCAACGCAGCATGTAGTACTGTCGTGAGCAGTATAAGCGGGAACACGCGAAAGTGTGGCAAATAGCCTCAAACCCCAATTGGACCGATACTCGGATGACGCTGTTGAAAATAAAATGGAAAGGGTGACGCTTTTCGCGTACTGTTGTCACACCCATGACGCCTGCGTTTCTCGAAAACTACAGCTTACGGCACTTCACTGGCCGCCAATAGCCGATAAGACGGTTAACTGTCGCAGTGACTTCCAGCGGTTCATTCTCTCTTCTTTCATTCGTTTTTTTTTTCTTGCTCTTCGCGCAATTGTTTGATGTAACTATTAAACGTTGGCTTGAAGTGATGATAAATCGTTGACCAGGGAACATCGCTGTAGCCAATGTTTGGACATGTGGACTTCTCCACGCCCACTGCTGGCTTGTTGGCTCGAATTTTAAACCGCTAATTTCATCTCAGTCGACACGACGTGTCGTCAGTGCCACCTTGAACAAGGGCGCTCGAACCAATTACGACAGATAGATAAAAAAACAGAAAGCCAAACGGTTAAACTGTCTCTCGTACGAACAACCAAACGCATAGTGGGAGTGCCAACAGCTATTAGAACAGCGTCCCCCTTTCCACTTTGTTTCCAACGACAGCTGCCTTGCATCACCCTAACTGGGTTCGAGGCTATATGACACCCGTTCCGGCGTTCCAGCTCATATTTATCACGATTTTAAGGACGAGTACGTACACGTGCGCTGGAATAATTTTAAACACCTGTGGTTTTTTAACGTCCACTGTATTCAAGTGCACGGGTGGTTTCGTACTTCACGTACCACTGAAATACGGTCGCTATGGGTACACTCCAACAACAACAACAACAACAACAACAACAACAACAAAGAGTGCCATTATTCATTATCTCAGGCCTGACTTGCCACGTATATGACTGTCAATAAAGAGACCCACGAGCTCTCTTTCAAGATTATTATACTCGTGTCGGAGCGTCGTGGGGTCCAAAAGAGAGTTGACGCGTCTTTTTAGAGGCAGTCATATACGTAGCACGTGAGGACTCACAGAGAGGAGTCACACATGCTTTTTTTTCTTAGAGTGTATGAGTCAAACTCGCGTGCTCTTCAAACCTGCAACCAACAAAGCTACCACGACAGGTACTATTGGTGCGAATAAAGTGGTAGTTTGCTCAATATCATCGTTTTTTTTATTCACCCAGGGGAGCTATTCTCAAACTGTCTATCTATAGTTGACATGTCCATTACGGCGGAGCGCATTCAGTGACTCGAGAAAGCGCCTAGCTTTGAGGTCATCGCTCTCCTGACCACGTCGACGCACCGAACCCGCAAAGCACTCTGCCAGCGTTAGAAGGAGGAAAGTGGAAGAAATGCACAACCACAGAACACTTAAACAAACTTGACAAGTCTCTACTGAATAACATGTTCCTTCAGCAGTCAAACACAGCTGCTTCGCAGCTGTATCGCGGTAAGTAAAGTCCGATTCCGCGTTCTCTCGTGGAAAGCATTCCTCGCAAAATATTGCTTCGCGCAGTCCTCGGGGCTTGCGCAATTCATCCGAGTGGCGCCGACTTTACTCTCCTGCGCACACGCTGAGCACTTCGCTCGTGTACATGCCCGGTAGAGAGGAATGAAAGAAGAAAAAAAGTTAAAAAGAAAACCGACAACCAAGAGAAAGCTTCGGTTGAGCACGAAGTGCAGTTTGTTCCGAGCTAATTACGAAAACCTGCTGCATTCGGTTAATCCCGCCGGGAGCAAATCTCGCTGCCGCTTTGTAAATTACCGGCGGGTGGTGGGGAGTGCGCAAAAGAAGTACAGCGGCTTAAGGTGTACGCGGGCGACGAAACATGCGGAAGTGAGACTGCGATACTCGAACCCGGCTGCTTTGCAAGGGCGTGCGTCAGGGTCTTGGGAGTTCCTGCAAAAGAAAGAACCGCAAGTCGAGACAAAAAGTACAAAGAAAGTCGTCGAAGAAAAGAGAATGTCGACAGACGGAAGGGGAAGTTTTTCCTTAATTCTGGGCGCCTTTGAAAGTCTCGGCGAGTGAAGATTGGCGATTGTATAAGCCTTTTTTCTTTAGCTCCGCCGTAAATCTCCTATCTACACAAGCCGTAATCTGGAACGCCTGCAGTCTGCGCTTTTCCGTGAAGCACAGACGGAGACACATGCATTAAAGAGAAAAATGCGCGCGCTTTCGTTGAAAGGTAATTTCGAGGCTTGTAAGACTGAGCGGAGATAAGCTGCATTAGAAAAAACCCGCTGAAATTTTAGAAAAGGATGGAGATAACTAGTTTTATAATGAGACGGGAAAGAAAATGTTCAGGAAGCAAACATTTGCCCTGAATAATCTCGTTTAAGCGAAGATTACTCAGCGGTCGCACGACAAACATAGAAATTATGATATGAAAGGTCGCTTAGCTTCCAGCTGATTACAAAATGCCGCATTGCACGCAGATGAGGATTTTAGTGTCATGAATATGATGCTGTTTGTTTATCCTGAATTTGAAATTTACAATTTATTATTTTTTATGCAAGCGCTGGTTAATTTGTATAGCTATGAAATGAACAAACGATAAATTAGGAATTCACAAAAAAGTTGGGGCTTGTTTATGCCTAACGTAACATGTAGGCCTATTGCGGACCTTTTGCTGTTTCAAGCAAAATTTTTGCACTGCTTTGTAGATATTAGCAGTATATCCGGATATTATATTCCCAACTAACATATGTAATGAAACCCAGCCAGCCCAACGTAGTTCGATGGGCTTTTGAAATCTGTAGCCCTAAAGCACTGAGTTAAGCGCGATAAAGTTAACGCGGAACGCTTAGCAACATATTTTGATGTAAGGGATCAAATGTTTAGTAGCATGTAGCTCGTGAAACAGCATAACATTGAAATACTTGCCGCACAAATAGGTTTTTACTGAAAGAACATTTGACTGTGTGCCTGTATGAGCGAAGTTTCAGTGAACAGAAGCAAAGAAAAACAATTTAAAATATATTGGCGTTCCGACTTTCCTGAGGCCAATGTTGAGTGCTTAGTACTGCACCTTTAACACTAATACAAAACAAGCAAGAACGCCTGTTAGATGATACTGTTAGATTATTTTATCAGAATGAAAGAGAAAAACGAAGCGCTTGCGTCCGAGGTCCAATTTTATACATCCTCGGGTTGCTTCGCATGTTTTATAATTAAGGTCACAGCAGAACAACTTATTAGAGGATAATGAACGCATGTAGAGCAAAATAAGCGCATGTAACAAACCCATAGGATAAAAAAATTACATAATAGTAGTTACAAACGTAGGAGCGCGAACACTTTTATCTTTAAATGCACATATATACGCCATAAAGTGGACGGGATGATGACCGCCGCCGTAGCTCAGTGGAAGAGCATCGGACGAGTTATTCAAAAGTTGCAGGTTCGGTCCCTGTCGGCGGCAAGGTATCTTTTCGTCCACTTTACTTCCTTCGCATTTACACCATAATTACTACAAAACAGCATCCCCTATACTTCCCATGGCTTTCTTGTCTGTTACTTCTAGTTAATGCTGTGTCTTACAACAAAACAAAAAAAAAAACGAGCCCTTAAGATTTCCCTTCTTTAGTTAAAAAAGTATCAAACAAGCCAATTTTAACTTTACAGAATTATATTGGAAATGCCACGCATATGAATAGCCAGCACGCAGAAATAAAAAGAGGAAAGAACGGCAGTCGATAAATGGAGCTATTTCCTCAGCTTATGTTTTCGGCGGACACAATGCTCGCACAATACAGTTGAAGCCTGTTTCAGTTCACCGGCGACAAGTAGCGGCAGCGGCGCTTGAAACCCTGGCCCAAACACCGAGCCTCGGCAGTGACGTATTGCAGGTCGTGGAATACGAACCACGCCACAAAGTGAACGTGACGCGCATGCTCATTCTTTCGTGGGCGTACGTACTCCGAGGACGTTGAATCACGAAAGGGGAGCGCATTTTTCGGACGGCCGTATAAGCAACGCTCGGGCCGTTAGAAAAACTAAATAAATAAAAGAAACAAATAGGAGAGCGTAAGGCGTCCGGCTTCTTACAGAGCGAAATGGCAACAAAGATAGATGTCGGCTTCTTTCTCTGAAGCTATGGAGATGCTGTGTAAAATGCCTCGTAGGGAAACAGGAGATACGTTATGACCAAAAGAAAAAATAATAAAACTCGACGTCGGAAAGTCACCGAGAATTTTGTTCGCGTTCTTTTTGCTCGCGCATTGCCAGTGATTCGGAAATCGGTGAGTGCGTATATTGCACAAACTCAATGTATTTGGAAACGTCCGTACATATTTCTTAAGGATATACAGAAGCGACATGTTTTGCTGGCAGTGATTCTTCGTCTTAGACTCACTCCATGCGGGGTGTCTGCTCAGAGCCATCTTTGATCTGCCAGCTCTTGCGTAAACCAGCCGAGTTCGCAGACAGTCCGGCCTTCCAATCGAATTGTTATCCTCAAAATACATTTGTATGCGAACCTACTATCGCATATATATATATATATATATATATATATATATATATATATATATATATATATATATATATATATATATATATATATATATATATATATATATATACCAATATGCTCCGTAGCGCAGGTGCGCTGCGCGATCAAACAAAACAAAAACACCGGCTTACATGAGCTTTAAACGCTCGTTGAGCAGTCAACAGACTGTTTCCAAGTGTAACATCACTTGATGTAATACTCTGGCGGCAATCATGTCGGCAAAGTGTGTGTTTGCGTGCTTCGAAGCGTAAAACATGCCTTTGGAGCCCCGACAAAGCTGCTTCTGCGGTTGAAGAAACACAATCGTATGTATGCATTGCCAAATAGCCGTGCCTTTTCTTTTTTTTCTCTCTTTGAGACGTTTTCGTAAGCACCAGACATCATTCATCGTTTAAAAATCAGCAAAAGTTTTAGAGGCTGTTGAGTAACATATGTGGCCTTAGGATGAAATAAAAGAAGCATGGAATCATTCTGAAGAAACAACAACGGGCACGTTTTATATATAGAAGCAGCATCCGTGATTTATTCACTGAGAGACGGGCATTTAGATAATACAGAAAAGTTACTGAAGACTGCAAGAAAGTCGAGTGGTTAAGGGCAGTAGAAAAGATGAACGTGTCAAATGCAAACAAGATTTAGAAGAAAAAAAGATTGCGATTTCTTCGCCAAGGCAATCACAATAAAGGACTGTCTGTGGATACCTTTCTCTCGGAAGAATAAGCTGGAATAATGCGTTGGCGCGGCAGTAGTGCAGTTTCGCAAAACGAACGTGTTTGTGTGCTTCGTGCTGAATAACAAGAAGTGTATGTTCATTGCAGAAACTACCCAGAGCCATTGATTCTTGCCTGCACTTTTTTTGCTCCCTGCAGAGCCTGTGGCGATGCAGATGCCATCAATCGTCCACCGCAGTAGCCGTGTGCTCAGCGATCCGGGCAAGACAGCCGAGTTACTGTGCGCTGCCGAGGGATTCCCAGTGCCATCTTATAGGTTAGCTCATGTGTGCAACGTTACCTTCACTTCATATCTATTTGCCAGACTTCTATTGCCACACACGAAAGCGGATCAAAGACAACGAAATCACTCCGAGAAATACCGCATTTGGCCGAGTCTCAACTTCCAAGCCAAGCGCTCGAGTGCAGCGAAGACGCTCGCCCAATGAGGCTTTTCAACAGACGAGTTTTTCTACGTAAATTTAATTTTTACTGTGATGCACACTTGCCCTGAAGGCATAATGCTTTGTGTTTAGTTGTGTATTGTGTGTGTGCTGTAAGTACCTGATCTAACCGGATTCTTTCATTCCGATTTTCTTATTACTGTGCACGCGTCATTTTGTGCTTTTTTGTTAGTCAAGCAAATAGTCCTGAAAATATGTTGGTGCATGCAGCAAAACGAAATGCATTCCTTTTACAGAACATTACATGTCACAACGTTTCTCTGGGCAGACTGTCGGTTTGCGGTTTCCTAACATAGATTGCTCAACCCTCAGACAGAAGATCGGCTCTGAATTTAAAAGATAGGTTCTGCTAGGGCTTTCAAAATGTCGTTCTTTGGTTTAGGAAACTTTCAAATTTAATGCGGATTAGGTGAACGAGACTGGCTGCACGCGCAAGATGAATTGTGCAATAGATATTGCTTGCGGTGGAATACAAAAGGCTCAGACGATGGAATGAATCAATCTCGTCAGAGCTCCAATGTGCGGGAACTTTGTGCAAGGGTTAAAAAAAAGCTTCAGACGTTCGCAAGAGCGCAGAGTGCGTTGATATATGTAGGATATTTTCGCACGGTGGTGATACTATAAAATATATTGCGGAATAAAGTGATAGTTCTTGATTTCGCATACAAAATAACTGTAGACTAAGTATGCCCTTTAATTTCCTCACTAATTTGTCAGGTTATCAAATAACTTTTAACACTAAGACATCTAGTGAGGCTACATGGAACTTCTCCCAACAGTGCTATTTAATAATTATTTGAAAGCGAATATACAGAATGTAATAATTCACTCCACTGAAGGAAGATTACGATTACGTCAAAAAGATTACTATTACGTCATAGAATGACATTTAACGTGCATGAGATAGGTCTCCTCTAGCAAGGAGTCACAACACTGTTGACATGAGGGCCGAACTTCTCTTTGTAATTTCTGCGTCAGTTACCAGACGACAGCAACCACAAAAACATCAAGGTTGAATCGACCTTGGAAACATAGTCGGTCGCAACCTAAGAGCAAATACGAGCTACGCCCCCCGAACTGCGGCGCGCCTTCATTCACTTGTGCAAGAGAGCCGTGCTGGGTGGTTTCTGTTCTAAACATAAGTACTTTTCGCTGCTAATGTTAATACCACGCAAATTATAAACTAAACGTCCGTCGTTCCTCGTTAAAATGGTCCGTCCGGCTCAGTAGTGAAGTTAGAATCTTCGCATTAAATTTGCCATGAAGTTTTTGTTCTCGACCGAAAACTAACGACACGAACATGCGCCTGTATGGCAAAGTCACCGTCACCAAGTACGCGGGAAGTGCTTGACGTCATGGAAATAAGCAAATATAATTTGATAGGGCATATATGCGAATTCTCTCTGCTTGGGGCAGCGACGGCTGTGGGCGGTGCTTACATTTATTTTTAGGTTGTAACCGACTATAGTGATTGTTAACACTGAAAACATATAATCGTGATTGTGTACTACACCTTTTGGTTACTGCATACATGTCACCTGCTTCCCTTAAAACAGCTGGTACAAGCGCGACGGTCAACGGATGCTGCCCGTGGAGTCCGGGTCCCGCGTCCGCCAGGTAGCCGGCGTTCTGCAGTTTCGCGAAGTGGAATCCGCTGACGGAGGCGCCTACGTTTGCGTCGTGTCCAACAGCGTCGGCGACGCGCAGGTCGACCTCGAGCTCGTGGTCACTCGTGAGTATACACTGCATGCTCCTCTCAGTTGAATTCATGGTTTCAATGTGAGCTAATACAGCAATGCCCGAGATTGCCATTAATGCTGCGAACTGTGTGGGCGGCTCTGCTTCCAGCACGTTAAACGGCTCGCACCAATAATACTTCTTATATTAGTGAAGAGCGAGTTCTGTTTCCACGAGCAACATTAACAAAACGACACTTTCTTAAAGCAATATTAAGGCAAAAGAGAAGTTGGAGTGCATTTAAAATCACTATTTTTGTGATGCCAAGAATTAGACACATACGGTGACAAGAGCCTTAAAGTAACAGAAAATGCAAAAATAAAACGTAGGTGGCGATAGATACCTAAGTATTCCGCACTATATAGTAAGCTGAAACTGCTGAAACTGGTGCTTCAAGGCAGAAATGTAAATAAATAAATAAATAAATAAATAAATAAATAAATTTTTATTAGCAATCTTGTTATAGTAGTCATACTATTTCTGAGTAAGCACGGAGAATATAGTTTAACTAACTCATGATCTTTTTAATGCCGCTTTCAGTAACTGGCCAATGCTTTAGTGGAACACTTTTACAAAAAAAAAACATTTATCCGCTCAAGGCCTCCAAACAGCCCGCACACGTCTCACTTTAATATAAACCATTGTATTGAATCAAAGTCGCACGAAGAAACTTTGCGGCTGAAGCTGCAAGTCACACGCAGTTGAACTAGAATACGTTAATATAACAGCTCCGGAAAGACAGCTTGAACGCGTTTCGCATTCATGAAGGTTTCTAAAGACGCATAGAAAAAATTATAATATACAGAAAGGAAGAAAAATTGCTGATCAATACCGGGTGCCATCTCTTGCTTGAGCACCATGGAGTTCCTTCAAGCGGGTGTTGCCATGGGCTTCATCGATGCAAAGCGAGAAACGAAAATGGGCTGATAGCTGGGGAAAGTAACAGCTGCTATTCACAGCGCTTCAACAGAAAGCGTGCATTTGTGCCAAGTGCACGCGAACGTACGGTCGATATCGTACATCCTGAATAGGAACAATATGTTGCACATGCATTGGGAAAGAAAGCTTTCCGCACAATAGGAAACATTCATTGTGGAAAATGTCAGCAGTGTTAAAGGCATAGCTGGTACGTCTAGCTTTTTAAACGTGTAGTTCACATACACGTAAAATATATTACGTGTGCTTGACATACACAACATGTACAGTTATAGAGAATGAGAAAGAGTTAGAAAGCTTCGAATCTCTCCCTTCAACTGTGGATGTTTTGCGAAGCATGTTTATGGTAGCTCTTTATAAGGCAAGGTCGGGGCTTTCGCAAAGCGTGGCCAGGTAAGCGTGGAAGTGCTTGTGAAGGCCAGCAATTTTAGATGCGAAGCAGTATTTTCTCGGGGCTGTGTCCGGCGGCGATGGTAGCGTCCGCGCTCCACTGCGCATGCGCCTACTCTCTCTCCCACTCTCCTCCTTTATGCAGGTGTTCGGTCGCCTTCTCTCCTCTACTCCCCCGCGCTGCAGCCGTGGCGCAGCCTCTCCTCCCATGGGAGGCAGCGGCGCCGCAGCCAAATACTGCCTGTAACCCACGCTCTCCTCTCCCTCCCCCATTTCATATAAGCGCGTGCGCTCGGTCGGCTTCCGTCATTCTCGCTTCGCTCCCGTTCAGATGAGTTGTAACGTCAAAGTCTGCACCAGTCGTTCACTCGGCGCTAACGGAAAGCAACGCACAAACACAACGTATTGATAACACAAACACTATATACAAACCTCACACACTAACGGAAACGCCGAGTGAACGTAAAGGAAACTTGGTGCGCGCCCCGAATGTTGCTTCGCATCACCTCATGGTTCCCTTGAGTGGCAGATGGTGTAATTTTGTTTTTGATGACAGTAGGCGCATGTCACGACAGCGGCAATGCAGCGACATCACTGACGATGATAGCGTGTCGACAAAGGTATGACGCCTTATTAGTGACCCGAGCCACGAATGACATTCTAGTTTCTCTTCCAAGTACTTCCGGTCGAGCGCTTACTTCCGGTTTTCCGGGTATTCAGAAAATGCGTTTTGAAAAATAAAACTGGCACGAGATTAATGGTTCTGGGTCAAGGTAAAAGTTATATACGTATGATGTCGGATCATATAAGTTTAGTTAAAATAAGGGCCGGCCAATTAACTAACAGGACAACTAATGAAAATAATTGAGTGAGTAAACTTAAAGAGCAGGCGGTCTACTTGTGAGCATCTTAGAGCAGCTGGGATCGTTGCGGCACCTGGCGCTTTTTTCTACGTGGCCTCCGAGATCCGCTTCGGCAGCGCGATGAAACAACGTTAACGCAAGGAACACACCACGGCACACGAAGGCCGAGGTGCGAGTGCCACAACAAGACGCCTATATCAAGGATTAGGGTCTCCCCTAATATTTTGTTGCCCTCCGTTGCGCAGCGAAGCCGTGGGCAACGGTGACTCCGGCGAACGTGCGAGCCGAGGTGGGTCACGCCGCCGCGTTTCGCTGCAACGCCTCCGGATTGGACTGGGGCGTGCTGGACGAGACGAGTCTCGAATGGAGACACAACGGACGCCGCGTGATGCCCACAGCGCAGCAGTCGCTGGTGGGGATGGGCCGTTCGCGTGTGCTGCACCTGCCTTCGATCCGACGCCAGGACCAAGGAATGTACCAGTGCTTTGTGCGCTTGTCGCCCAAGAGCACCATACAGGCGGCAGCCGAGCTCATTGTTGGCGGTAAGCGCATGCTTTTATTCTAAATTCATCGTTGTACTACAATGGCACGGCACTTTTGTGTGCCGATACTCTTGGCAGATCGCTTAGTGTTACAGAGAGAGAGAGAGAAACGAAGAGGAAAGGCAAGGAGGTTAACCAGGCACGGGTTCGGTTCTCTACCCTACACGTGTGGTGGGCGAAAGGGGGAATAATAGATGATATAGGGAAGAACGAACAAGAATTTAAAAAAAAGAGAAAAGGAATGGGCAGTTAGACTTAACACACACAATATGAACTCGCGCTGGTAGTTGACAGACGCTCGTGATACGGTCGTCTTCAAGTAGCACAATAGGGCTTTCGTGGCCTTATGCATGCATGAAACCGTGGGCCAATGTCCTAGTATTTTGTTTTCTGATAGAGGTCTTATTACATCAAGACGACGGAGTTTGGCTTCTAGAACACGCCGCTGAGCCTGGTAGGGTGGGCAGTGGCACAGAATATGCTCAATCGCCTCCGCAAAGCCGAATTTAAAACGTGGACAAGCGATAGAGACAAGCGGTGTAAAAATCGAAATATCGACTTAAAACTTTTCCACGCAAATGCAACTTTTCGAACTCAGTAAATGAAGACCAGGTTGAACTCTTTAACGTGCATTCAAATCTGAAGGAACGAGCTCACTTTTATTACGCCTGGCTGCTATCACGTTTCAAGTGATCGAACCGGCGGCTCAGCACCAGAATGATATAGCCGCATATTCAGAGCAGCGGTTGACGCTGTGAGGCAAAGAATGTAAATACGTTAATAACAGCGTGCGTACGAAGAAGGTCGGGATAGCCGTCCCTGTGGCGAAACTCGTGGTCCGTAATGTATTGATCGAGCCGCGGTGCATACTCCACATACCGCCAAGTGGATTGTTCTGATTTCGAAGAACAAACGCGAAACGCTAATGGAAGGGCTTTGTACGCAACTTGGAAGCTTGTACATAGAAGTTCGGTCCGAGCGAAGAGCGTAGAAAACCCGCGACATAATTGTGGCGCAACGGATCTAATTACCGACCGTCAGGGGCTCTAGTTTGCTCTGCTCATTGTACAAATATTGCATTAGCCACCGGTGCTCACGGAGACAAAATATGCCAGGCTGTAAATACAGGACGCCAATTATCTGGCTAGACCGGCACCGGCACTGTTGCGTCAGCGAAAAACGCGCAGCGTCTGGCCTTTGCTATGCTCTTCATAGGGTGCACGTCCATGAGCGCGCAACAACGAAGAAGAAAAGCTGGCACTAAAGCGAAAATGCAGCAACATTGTTATCGGTTTTTGCTTTAAAAGCATGCAGACATATGAAAGCATCGCAGAGATAGCGAATAAGCTGGTGCCCTATAAGAAAGAAGTTTGAGTCCGTGTCCTATTTAATCTGTTCGAAGATCACTAGCGTAAACTTTTATTTTGCGTTACGGTAAAATTCGTTCAGACTGGTACAGTAGTTTCCCTGTTTAACGTGCATTATAATTATTTTTGAACACGAAGGATTAGCGGCGAGGCTTAATAATGGCTCTGTCTGCAATCCCAGCTTTGTTTATTAACTTAGTATCATTCGTACGAGAGTGAAAAGATAAAGATACGTAGACAGGCAAGCTAAACACAGGTAATTCTGACTGTCTACACCGCTAGAAGGGACCAGTTACTCCAACTACGAACAAAATCGAGAGCTTGCACGAAAACTTTCGAAGACCCGCCAAAATCTGCACTGCTTTTGAAGAGAAACGAATTTGAAATCGGATAAAAAGGCGCCTGAAGGGAAATAATATCAGCATTCCACATATCTGAAGAAAGAAAAAAAAAATTCGGCAGATCCCACGCACTGTGGGAATCGATGTAATGCGAAGCAGCCAGCAAAGAGCTGCATACATCGCCTTGTTTGTCTTTGAGCCAAATGAAATCATTCATGCCATGGCATCTAGTCCACCATATATCGCATGTTTGCCATGCACGCATGCATGCACAATCTAGTATACACCATGCCAATGAAGCGCATATTCTGGTGTATACAATGCAATACCTGTTGTTTATGTTCATCACGCACTCGTGTCGTGCCATACCAATATTGGTAAATATCCAGTTAACAAAACGGCCGGAAGCACACCATGACAGCGGCATGTGTATCATATCGTACATGACATGCATAACATGATTCGCATGTTAAGACCTCTCATTTATGTTCGTCACACAGTCACATCGCGCAATACCAATTTTGGTGTATATCAAACGAGCGAAATGGATGCGAGTGCGCTACGAGTATAGCATGTAAATCATGCCATACATGACATGCATGTTATGATTTTCATGTTAACACCTTTCATTTACGTTCGTCATACAGTCGCTTCGCGCAATACCAATTTGGGTGTATATCAATCTAGCGAAATGGCCGCGAATGCACCATGAGCGTGGCATGTAAATCATGACATACATGGCATCATGTCACGGTTTTCATGTTACCACCTGTTATTCATGTTCGTCATACAGTCGCGTCACGCAATACCAATTTTGGTATATATCAAGCTAGGAAAATGGCCGCAATTGCACCATGAGCGTGGCATGTAAATCATAACATACATGTCATGGTTTTCATGCTACCACCTGTTATGTTCTTCATACAGTCACATAGCACAATACCAGTTTTGGTGGATATCAAGCAAGCGAAACGTCCACGAGTCCGCCATGAACATGACATGTAAGTCATGTCGTACATGTCATGCATGTCATGATTTTCATGTTACCACCTCTCACTTACGTTCGTCATACCGTCGTGTCGCGCAATACCAATTTTGGTGTCCATCAAGCTAGCGAAGCGGCCGCGAATGCATCATGAGTGTGGTATGTAAGTCATGACATACATGACATGCATGTCATGGTTTTCATGCTACCACCTGTTATTCATGTTCTTCATACAGTCACATAGCACAATACAAATTTTGGTGTAAAGCAAACTAGCGAAACCACCGCGAGTGCGCCATGAGCGTGGCATGTAAATCATGTCATACATGACACGCATGTCATGATTTTCATGTTACCACGTGTCAGTTATGTTCGTCATACAGAAATGTCTCGTCATACCAGTTTTCGTATATGTCCCTTCATTTAAACGGCCGCGAGCGCCCAGAGACCATGTCATGTAAATTATGCTGCACATGACATGCGCGTCATGATTTGCATGTTAGGACCTGTCATTATGTTCGTCATGAATTCTTGTCACGCCGTACCAATTTTGGTGTATATGAAATTAACGGAACGGCCGCAAGAGCCTAAGGTGGTGGAATGTAAATCATGCTGTTCATGACATGCGTGTCATGATTTTCATGATATGACCTGCCATTTATGTTCGTAATAAGGCCATGTTATGACACACCAATTTTGGTATACATCCGATTAACGAAACGGCCAGGAGAGCACAAAGTCGTAGGCGGCTAGATAGATAGATAGATACGCTGAAAGTCGCAGAAGTTCGCTAAGAAATGCTTCGCATTTAAAACACGTGTTTCAGTGACAGCCATACGCTCCTTTTAGCGAACCCGCCCAATGATTATATGTATAGATTACGACATACCTCATTTGTCAGCGCAGATGCAATGCGTGTAAAAAATTAACACACTTTATATTCTGCGTGTACAAACAAACGAACACGCAGACGCAGTCAGTCATGAGTTAGAGTTAGTCAGTCATGAGATAGAAGCTGGTCATGCTTTTGCTTTCTAGACACGGACGAATTCAGAAAAAAAAAAGCTCTCTTTTCGAGAAACCTACGCTTTCAGATAGATGCATGACATTTCTTTTTCAATAGACGCTGTTGATTAAGTAGAGGAAAGATGAAATATATATATTTCAGTTAAGTGTGTTTTTGGCTCGCATGTTTACTTAGTTTCGAGGAATCTTGTTGACAGACATTTGTGTCTACATATAGAAAGAGAGTGAGAGAAAATTAAAATTGAAGGGAGAGGGGCAGGGAGGTCAACAAAAAACATGCCTATATTGCTACTATACTCCTGGGAAAAAAAGAGAAGAGAACCTTGAAGTTTGGCAGAATGTTTTTGCAATTCACCTTTCCATCCCTCGTCTCGCGCCATTTATGAGGAGATTAGCGAAAATAGAGTCTTGCGGCAGTTAATGTGTAGCAGAAACGTCTGAAATCATTTTAACTTTTTTGTGTACATTATTTTGCTCCGCAGTGCGGAACGAAATGTGCTAAGCTGCTTCTCGAGTCGATACGGATCTCGCGTGGGTGCGCGCAAGCGAAAAAACAGTTAATACATCGCAAATAGCCGAACTGGTTGATTGAAGATATAATGTCCCTTTGCAACATGGCGTCCTCATTTGGTGACGCGACTTACTTTTGCCATTTCTGTGCACTGTCAGAGTCTTTTAGCAAGCTACGCAAATACGGTACGCAAATATGGTAAGGCCTATGGTAGCGTTCCTCCTTTCCCGCTCGTTGTGCTTTTGCCGGTGAATGCACCCCAGCACCACAAGAGCTTTTTCAAAAATTACTGTGCGGTTGTCACGCCTCATTGTTGCCTGTCAGCCGACGCATTTTTAACGCGGAGCCAGTCGTTCGGGGGGTGCACTGTCACTGGAACTGGGAGCGGGTTAAGCACAACGAGCGGGACAGCAGGAGCGTTACCCTACTGGATTACCGCGTTTGCGTACCGTATTTTTGTAACTTGCTAAAAGACTATTTTCAAGGAAGAGACCACAAACACTCAGCTGTTGGTAAAAAAAGTATTCTTGTTGCCTAAAGTTCTTTCAGAATATACCATAATTTGTTCTAACACTTCCACTTGCATTAAATTTGGTCTCGAGATCCTTGGCACCAGATTATGTAAGTTTCACTGATTTATAGACAGTCGATGACAAGGCATGTCGCAAAGGGATGTAAGAGAGTCGTAACTTGTAGAACGGCTATCGTTTCCTTTCTCTTTTCTGCACCGTCATCTTTAGATCAAGCTCCAAGGTTCAAGTCAACCTTCGACGAGGTCACCGTGCGGCCGGGCAAGCCCGTGTCGCTGCGATGCGTGGCAATGGGTGACCCGCCTCCGCGCGTCTCCTGGTCACTGGACGGGGTATGGCCCATCGACAATCGCCACGGCCGCGTACGCGTTCGTACTACAGGTCCGGACTCTAGTTCGGGCGCAAACGGGGCCGAGGTGTCCAGCACGCTGTCCATCTCGTCGGCCGAAGTCCAAGACAGCGGCTCGTACGTGTGCGAAGCGTCGAACTACGCGGGTACGGCGTCGCACACGGCTCGAATCAACGTCTACGGGCCGATCTTCGTTCGTGCACTGGGAAACCTCTCAGCGCTGGCAGGTGGCACGTTTTCGGTGCAGTGCCCATTTGGTGGATATCCTTACGGGAACATAGACTGGGACAAAGGTGAGTGCGATTCGATGCAGACATAGGCATGTGCAGCATTCTCCGTTAAGGAGGGCAAGTTGCACCACAGCGCCCACCCCCCTCCCTCTCATAATGGTCGAGTGCAAAAGAAAGCAAGGATGGCGATGGGGGCAAAAATGAAAATTACGTGATGACGTCCTTCCAAGAACGCCCGGCCTTTGATCCCCGGCCTTCTGGGATTAAAGATGGGAAGTGAATAGTTCTTGGAATGCAAATCAGGGACTCACAACTGCCATTATCGCCAATAACCTGCATGGCCCTGGACTAATAACCCTGGACCCTGGAATATAAACAATGACGGCACAGATCCACAGGTCCGACTGAGACCTTGAGCCCCCCTTCAATCAATAGGAGGGAGGTCGCCCCTCCTGCTCCCCCCCTCGGCGACCTGTTCGCACGCCTGTAGATAAAGAAGTTCCGAAAATTTCTGAAACTTCTGAAAAGAACTTCTGAAGAACTTCTGAAAATAAAAAAAAATCTGAACTTCTGAAAACTCTGAACTTATAAGCTTGGCGCGAAGTCTCCGCCATACTTTTACTTAATCGGACCTGTGACGTCATTGGTTACATTCCAGGCTCCAGGGTTATTAGTCCAGGGCCATGCAGGTTATTGACGATAAAGGTTAACATCACTCAAGCAAACAGCGTGAAAGACGGAGCCACACATAGTGGGTCCGAAGTGAATCACGATCTGACACGCACCTTCTTTGATATCTAAAATTAATACTAGTTCAAGAGAACAGACAAATCAGTGTTGCTATGTATTGCATTCCAATAGTGCGCACTGCATGGCATGAGCATACCGCTTGAGACTGCTTCAAAACGCGTCACTTATATAGGGTCAATAATCTAAGAGGATTGAAAAAGAAACCAACAGCTTCGGAAAGGCAAGACATTATGTGTTCCTTTTGGCCTTTGCTAGCTTATGTACTAGGTGGTACTTTTGTCCTTGCTTTATCACCGTCCCTTGAATAGAAACTTTAATTAAAAGTTCTTGCTCTTTCTATCGTATACCTGTTGTTTTCGCCCTTGTACATATTATAGAGGACACAAGCTCCTATGTAACAATGTGAATCCGCAATATGTCATGCAATAATAAATAAATTTAGAAATACTGCTTTTTCTAACCTTGTATGCTTCTTTCCCTCCCCTCTCAACTGCCTTGAATTTTGCAAAGTAGGCAGTGTAACCCGAACGAAAGACAAGAAAAAAAGGTACGCGACACAAAATATTGTGTCGTGTACATTCTTTGTCCTAAGCCCGGGTCGCGCTGCCCACTTTGCAAGATGTGTTAATTACCGACTCACTCAGCTTGCCGTTTTAATTAAGTGTCTTGCATTGTTTCCTTCGAGGATATCGCCTCCTTAGTGGATACTGCACTAGATAAGCGTTATTGATGAGCAGATATGTGTAGCTTTGTACGAACTGATGTGTTAGTCCGTATACCGTGGGTAGAGCTAGGACAGAAGTGTGTGCGTGTGAACGTTCTATTGCAAAGTGAACTCCTGCAAGTTAACTGCCCATTGTCACGTTATTTTCTTCGTTTGTTGCAATGTGCTATATGTTTTTTTTTCTTTACTTGTTCATTTTTGTTTATGAGTAACCTTTCTTGTGCACTACATAGCCTGTAGAAATGGAGTAGAAGAGAAAATATAAACATACCTCCCCCCCCCCCCCCCCCCCACACACACACACACACAGAGCAAGCCAGTTAGAGCAGAACGGAAGAGATACGCGAAAATGTTTGAGGCCCATGCACTTAGATTTAGGAGCACGTTAAAGAAACCCAGGTGGTCGAATTTTCCGAAGCCCTCCACAACGGCGTCTCTCATAATCATATCGCGGTTTTGGGACGTTAAACCCCAGAAATTATTATTAAATGATATCGCCTTACCACCAATAGCTGATACCCTGACCTCAATGCATAAAGGAACAACTAGGCTGGGTGACACCACGAAGTGTGAGAAGACAGACGCTCTGTTCTTTGATAGAGGGTCGGCAGTGGAGGAGGGAGAGGATGAGGAAGGGGTTAAAAAGATAACGCTTTATCACCGATTAGAGATTAGCGTCAGCTGCTTAAGATGCTTAACAGGCTTAACTCCGGCGCCGAGCGCGACCCATCGCAGCTGTCTGAACCGCCAATCCAGTAAGATTAGGCAAGGTTTATTTCAACGTGAGTGTGGCAACGCCGCATAAGACAAATTTCAAGCGCCCGCATTGCCTTTGGGGATCGAGTGGGTTCCGCGTCTTGGAGGTCAAGCAGCCCGTTAACTGGCTGCGCCGTTTCCGTCTTAATGAGGGACTTCTGCTATAGTGTTGGACGAGTTGAGCGCGAGAGGTCATTCGCTGTTTTCTTCCATTTCAGTGTGTGCCCAAGCCATAAGCGTATATTTATTTCTCCATGAATATCAATAAATTAGTAAGGCTTGGTATATTTTCCGGTTATTGAAACTTGCATATTCGGTTTATTTAAAGCTTGCGGTATGCTTCTCGTCTATCGATTCGAGAAGTTTGCGGCTTTTTTATATTCTTGGAATTAAGGTTCATTTATTTGTTTTGGGTAAACTTACCTGCAGCCAATGAAGAAGGATTGAGCTTACGGAGTTTTGTATGCCACGATGGGGCACTCTTCACCCGTGTTCGTTCACAGCCGTGGGGAGCTGAGAACAAAGAAGGCAGGCAAATGTTTCGTGGAGTTCAAAACTGGAGCTTTAAATCGTGACTAAGGGATCCAGTAACATTGCCTATTGTTTACAATTACTTGTTTGCTACAACGTTAACGTTATCAGCGTTGCTGAGACAGAAGGCACGGATTCAAACCCTGCCCTGGAGACCGCATTTAGATGCAATGGAAATGGAGCAGCAGCCCCCCCCCCCCCCCCCATCACCCTTTCTTAATTATTACCCCGTATAAAACCCCAGATGGCCAGCATTGATTCGGAGTTGCCCCGTACGGCGTCCTCATAACCGAACGGTGGTTCTGGCATGGAAAACCCAGAATTAATATTGTTTCTAGTGTTATCGTTTACTCTACACACATGTATGTCTCGTGGTAACATAGGTGTCCTAACCGAGGTGTTAAGTGTCCTGCTTAATCTACATCGAAAAACGCTTTAACGTATACAAGAAATTGTGCCTGCTTTCAGTCTTACGGTCATAAATGACGCAGATGGTCGGCGGCTGCCGCTGAATCAACGCCAGATGGTGTATCCCAACGGGACATTAGAGATCCATAATATGGACCGCGAGCACGACCAAGGCCAATACACGTGCACTGTGCATGGACCAGACTCCCAGGCACTCCATCGGACAACATCGCTGTTCGTGCGCAGTAAGTTAAACATTATTCGTTCACTTTGTAGTATGTATTCCTGCTTCAGCACTCTTGTATAAGCTAAGGGTTGACTCTGTGTTCGTGAGAGAACGTTTATATCGTCAAGGGAGTGTGCACAGTCCATCCTCTACGTCTTGCGGCTCCTGTGAGACGCTTGAACACCTTATTTTAGAGTGTCCCTGCATTAGATATGCAGCGGGCTCCACTCATCAAGGAATATAGACTGATTGGGTGTAAGTGTGCGACCCTTCATGATTGCCTCTTTCCGAGAAGATGTGCTGCTCGGCGTAACCAGGCCCATCAAGCCCTTCTAAATATCATGAAAAAAAACCTATTTCTCCTTGCATTTATAGATATTTTTTCCGGCATTACTACCTAGTTTTGTCTCCGTTTGTGTTATTTCATTACTTTACTCTTTTCTTTCCTCTTTGTTTCCTCCTTTGTTCCACCTCGCCACGGTGGTCTTGTGGTTATGACGCTCGACGGCTGACCCGAGGGTCTCTGGATCGAATCCCGGCCGCAGCCGCTGCATTTTCGATGAAGGCGGAAATGTTTGCGGCCCGTGTACTTATATTTAGGTGCACCTTAAAGAACCCCAGGTGGTCGAAATTTCCGTAGCCCTCCTCCATGGCGTCGCTCGTAATCATATCGTGGTTTTGGGGCGTTAAACCCCAGATATTATCTTTTGTTCATTTTCTCTATATTGCCCCTTCCTGAAGGAGTAGGCAGGCGTTGTGCCTCTCTAGCTGGCCGTTCTCATCTTGCTTCCTTCCTATTTCCTCGATATGAGAACAAGAATAATGAACACATCGAGCTAACGGAAACTGCCTAAAGGAGTACTAGACATTGGGAAAGAAGGAAAACATCACTGCATACAACAAATGCGGGAATACTGCTAATACTGGTAAAGCGGAGATAAAGATCTACATGAATTAAAACGAAAAACAAATGTATGTGACGTAAGCGTGAGGACGTCAGCATCCGACCGGTGACGTTCAACTTCGAGACAAAAGGGTTACTAATTATTATGATTATTGTTTCTTTTGCCAAACGCACTGCTTTAAGTGTCTCACTATCGGTTGCACAGGAGGTTAGCTGTTAAGCCTGAGAAGTTTCTGGTTCTCATAAAATGGAAAAATGAATATACATGCGAAAGGAAAGAGGTCTAAAATAAATTGATTTAAGAAACCATACGCGCAGGGGGTAAGTCTAGCTTTGAAGACCTTTGAGAATGTTTTAATTGATTTTTATTATAGCAAAACCATGTCATTTATGTTTAGCGATCGCTGAACTTCCTTTACTTCCCGACTGTCGCAAACTAATATTTCGGCTATTCCCAGTGCTTCGGTCTGTCAGCGATAGCTAAGCCTATTGTCCGAATTAAAATGCTACATGAACGTGCTCGATTTCACCTATACCCCCTACGCAATAAGCAAATTGCTTCGTGATAAGTCGACAGAGTACTGGAAAACTTCACACAGCTTGTACCTCCAAACATCATGAAAAAGCTGTCTACTTTCTTTTCCACAGTGCTCAGATTTTTGCTTATTGCTTAGTTACGCTTGGAAGATTGAACACCACTTTCGCGAAGAAACCGGTGAGGCCCCAACACGTCGCCGCGACGGCGTGCCTATAATTAAAATACGTGTGCGCCGAGGTTAGCTAAACAGACACAAATATAACACGAAGGAGGCGGGGCTCAATCATCCTAAGTGCTTCCATAATGACGCAGCTTTGTTAAAAACACGCCCTGTCAATGAACGACCACGTAATGGATTGCTCCGCGCGCCTCCGGCTCACGTGCGGCTCGTAGTCTATACTGAAGGGCGAATGTAAAAAAAAAAGCGAGAAAGAATGATCCAAGCCTGGAGCGAGCTCGATAAGCGCCAGCTCAGCAATGAGGATGGAATAAAGTGCACGCGATTTTGACACGAGTTTACACAGTAAACACGTTCTTGTTAGCGCGTATGCCGCAAAGTTGGCTGCTGGGAACTCACCACGTGGCACTGCACTTAATTATCGCGGTGAAAATAAAAATAAAGATGAAGCGTATTCTGGGGTTCCCGCCGGTATTCCGCTACCTTGTTTCGGGTCGACGTTGGTTGCTGAGGCGTTGGTTCACACTCGTTGAAATTTAATAGAACGATGCATGACGAAGTATTACAAAGTTTCAGGAGAAGTCATGAAGCGCTGTTTACGAGAAAGTGGAAAGTTTACGCCTGCTGTACGCCACAGTTTGTTTGCAGCTTTCAAAGGCGCTCGGGAAGTTGGGATCCGCGGCAAATTAAGCCTTGCCCATCGTGATCGCTGGCGCTGAAATTTTAGAACCACTATGGGGCAGTTCCGAGAGTCGCCGCAATGGTGAGGTCTGACGAGACCACGAAAACTATTCTAACTTATTTTTCTTCACGGTGCTGTGGCCGCGCTGCAGAGATACATGCCAAATGCAATTTGAAACAGAACGAGCGCTGATTTTCAGCGCACACATTCACTTACATATAGATACACATACCAGTCTCTGCAAGCGCTTTACAACGCGATAACCGGGTGGGCTTTTTTACATTCTTCGTTTCTATATATCTTAGTATATTAAGTTCAAAGCCTTAAATGCCTCATCAAAGGCGAAATTTCACCGTCGGTGGCGCTGGCGTCGGCAGGAGTGAGGCAAAATATCATCCTCGTGTGATGACGTCGCGCTATGACGTCATCATGACGACACAGGAAGCGAAAATGTGTGGTGTCATTATGATTTCACTATAACGTCACATGATGACATCACCACATGAATTCGTTGCTTGGTCAAAGATGGATCGATCCCGGAGGCACCACAAAACCCCCTGAGGTGCAGACCGCTTTCAGTGTCTCCGATCCCGGAGGCAATGCAAAACCACGTTTGGTGCAGACAGGTTTCGGAGGGGGGGGGGGGGGGAGTCATACAATCTACTGAGACGAAAAAGATGGCATGTAAGTATCGCTGTCGATTTTCCTTGCAAATCTTTTCCAGGAAAGTCCGAACTTGTTCGTAGCGTCGTTAAATTTCTACGGCCTTGACTTACGACTTTCGCAAACCTCCCGCAAGAGCTCTCTTTTACATGGATATGTGATCCCTCCTTCCCTACCTCTCTCCCCTTATCCTCTGTCGTTCCTCGACAATTCGCAGCCGGACCGCAGATAACGCCGTTCGGCTTCCAGGCCAACCTGCACGAAGGGATGCGTGCGGGCCTCACTTGTCTCGTGCACGCCGGAGACCCACCTATCCGCATCGAGTGGCTACGCGACGGGAAGCCGCTGGTGCCGGGTGCCTACCCACTCCCCGACGTAGCCGTGCTCTCTCCCGAAGGTGGCTTCGTGTCCACACTGACGCTACCACGCCTCTCGTCCCGCCTCAACGGAAACTACACGTGCCGAGCCGCGAACGAGTACGCGTCAGCCGAGCACTCCGCAGAGCTACTCGTTAAAGGTGCGTTCTCAAACAAAATGCTTTAGAATGAATATGTCCTGACAATGCTCGCAACCAGCCTCATCTTGTGTATTCGTTCTTCGATTATGCGGAATAAGTGCGCCCAGATTTCTGTATTCTATTACTGGTCAAGTCTCATAATAAATCATGTCGAACAGGCTGGCGAATTATATCTCTTACCATTGAAGGCGTTTGAACAAAACGAAGACCAGAAGAGGCACAATAACACTGGTACAATGCGGTTATGTGCATTGTTACATATTCTCTTTTCTATTCAATATTTGCCAGTTAGGGAAGCGAGAGTTCGCTTCACAGCGGTGTGTAGCGGGACCTAAACGACGCCACACGATGCTATATAGTGAGTGCACTCTCTGGCAGTGCCTACACCTCTGTCCAACAGAAAATTTGCGATAATCGTCAGCGTTATGATAATACGTCAGAAAGGTTGCCGCCAGTATGATAATGCGGTAATCGTCAATGCGATAGTAAAAAACAAAATTACGTTTGCCGCCTTCAGTGCTGCCTTCATCTAAGTCGCTGCTTTGACGAAGACAAGTCCACTTGTCGAAACGATGGCAACAGCGACATTCCACGTAAAAATTTTGTTAAGTAATTCTTTTTAATAAGTGCACGCGGGGCATATCGTTCATGAACAATCCAGATGCCAAGACATTTATCAATCTTATTTTGAAAAAAAAATTATCTTGTTCAAAGGGCATCGTCGTCTCACTCTTTTCCATTCATTCATTCGGTCACTCGGTCGTCGAGATGAAACTATCAAATCCATGATATTCAACCCGATCAAGGATGTATGTTTTAGCCAGAAATGTCCATGTCACTATCACGCTTGCAACACAAAGGAAGCAGTTATATCACGTACGTTAATGCACCTTGAACTCGCAGTGCCTCCTGCCTGGACTATGGAGCCCAATGACACGACTGCCGTGACGGGGCGCTCAGTTTACGTCGACTGCCAGGCTAGTGGAGTTCCCCAGCCCCACATTCGATGGAAGAGTTCTTCAGGTGAAGGCTTTACTCCGTAGCATGAAGCCTGCTCTGAATACGTTTCACGGAATGTTCACAACGTCTACCCATCGCTAGAGTTGCGGCCACCGTCAAACACAACCAGACAGTTAGCGAAGCTGTCGCTAGCGGTGAACCAGTGGACATCTACCGCTATAGCAGCTGACCTTTACTAGCTTTGTAGGACGCCAAGAAAGATAGTTGCTGCTAGCTAACGAAGCCGCAGACAGAACGCTTTGACTAAACGAAGTATTAGAATTCTGAAGCATTTCTCTTTGTGTAGCTGCCTACCTAATTGTCTGTTTATTAATGAAAATTAATTTAATGAGTTGATTGAAAGAGCAAACGGCTTTCTTGTGAGCAGCTTGGATCGTTGCGCCACCTGGCGGAGCAGATCTCAACCCCGCGCTTCTTTTTATGTGGCCTCGGAGATCCGCGTCGGCTGTGCGACGAAACATAAGTGAACATGTAACGTGAAAACTTGGGCGAGTTGGCGACGCACGAGGAACCACAGCTCAACTACCGAGACGAGGCCGGTAAGTAGAAGGATGAGCAAGGCGCCTTGTTCGTCCTTTTTCTTATCGACCTCGTCTCGGTAGTTTTGCTGTGGCTCACCAAGATAGTTAACCCAAGAATTCAACAAAGTCAACCCGGGCACACGAACACCGAGGTGCAGGTGTTACTACCAGACTCATAAGTCAGGCATTACGGACGCCTCCATTTCTTTTTAACCAGTTGTATACTTGCTTACTTGCACAGCCAATGCCTTCAGTGTAACTCAACGAAATACCTTCTTTTGCAGAGCCGGTCAGTCCGGCGTCGCAGTTCCGCACCATCATCAGCAACTCCCGCATCCATATCCTAGTCAACGGAACACTAAGCATCCGCAGCGTGGAGCCTGGGGACGCCGGACTGTATCTGTGCGAGGCCTCGAATGGCGTAGGATCCGGAATAAGCCGCGTGCTGCATCTTACTGTGCGAAGTGAGTTACCGACTGCGAGCTTACAACCGTGTCTAGCATTTATTTATTTGCCTTTTAAGGTAAACATTCCTGTGACAAATATGGTTCACTCAAGTTTTCGTTTCACTACATTCGCATCTCATTAGCTTTCTTAGTACAGTAGCCGTTATGAATCACAGTGAAGAAAAACAACTTTCATAACGTAGCTGTTCTATAACAAAGATTGGTCACAAGCGTAAGCAGCTATCAGTGTTTTATTGACATAAAATATTTGCATTCGAACAAAATTATCTTTATAGTGAATAATGGGACGGTTTGTGGCATGAAACAATAAATGTTAGCAGTATTTTTTTCTTCTCGAAGTGTAGTTTTTTGCGAGTGTTTCGTGCACTTGGTCGTTGTTACGACCACCACTCCGGATGTTTGACCCACTGCTCTGAACATTCATTACACAGGCGCGCCACGCTTTGCAAGCAAGTTCACTACTGTGTCGGTACGTCGGGGAGAAGGCACCGAACTGAACTGCCCAGCCCAGGGAGATTCCCCCATACGCTTCCACTGGCTCAAGAATAACCTACCACTCAACGTGCTAAAAGAGAGGAGGTGATGTAATTGTTTCAAGTTATAGAGTTAGCAAACTACAGTCTACAAGCGATAAACAGCGCAACATCAACACTCGACGAATAGGGGGCCAGAAAGCATGCCATTTGTTGGTTTCGTGCTGTTTTTCCTTCAAAAGTGAACCTCAACCCATTATCTCAATTTCCTGCATTGATTTATGAATACGAAGCTAAGTTAAATGTGACTATAAGTAAGAGGCGTAATGTGACGCTAAAAATAAAAAAAACAAGACAGAAAGCTCGCTGATACAGCCTCAGCGTGCGATAGACATCCCTCAGGTCTGTCTTATTGACCGGACGCACCGAGAAGAATAGGCTCCGCGTTAAAATCAATTGGAAGCGAGGGAAGGCTAACGCTGATGCGTGCTGCTTGAAGCAACGCAAATATAAGACAATGGGAAATGCCTGTCATATGCAGTGCTAAAGAAAATAAGTATCGATTCCTCTGTAGCTAAGACACTATTTTTACAGTGCCACCGCCACATACGCGTCAGTGCATTTATTGATCATTTCCTTTTTTTTCGCTCCCCCCTCTCTCTCTCTCTCCCATCTTTCTACTCCCCTTCCCTTTCCCCCGGCGTAGGGTAGCCAACCGGACTGCTGTCTGGTTAACCTCCCTGCCTTCTCCTTTTCGTATTCCTTCCTTCCTTCCTTGGGAGTTAACGTGCAATGTTAAAGCCACAGAGCATGGAGGATCGGCGAGGTCTGGTGGACCAGGCACGGGCTGCAGCGTTAGCCAAGGAGCGCCGCCCACTACTGGCGGAGAAAGAATACTTTCTCGCTGTTTCGCACAATAAATGTATATTCCTCCCTCACCTGCAGTTAAACAGTGGCGTCATTTCCATCTACAGGTGCGGTGCGTTTTTCACCCTGTTTTGTAGTATCAGTATACCCTTCCATTGCAGTGGCATCAAAACCTCCTCGTGTGAGACTATAGGCTAAGCCTCCAGTTCGATATCGATAACATCAAACTCCGAAAGGCCACCAAAACGTCGCCATAAGTTGGCAACCATGGTGAGCTAAAGCGTGTAGAAATTCTGCAGAAGCATTGCGTTGTCGTGAAAGCACGAAATGTATTAGAACTGGCCACGAGTACGGCGTGACGCGTGTATTTGAATGCTCACCATGTAAGATGATTTAACAAGTTGTTTTACATGCGTGCAATGTAAATTACTGAAAAATTTAGATAGAATTGATTCTGCGGTAAAAATACAAAACGCGCTCTATAGCAAGTTATTACTTTCTATTACTAAGCTGCATAATTTTGCAAGGAAACGATTCGCAATATAGAGGAACAAAGTGCCGGATTATAATTTATATTATGCTGCGTCTATTTCAGGTACTCTAGGGTGGAAGATAGAAATGGTGACACCACGGTCTCGAGGATTAGCATCCATCAGGTGGAGAGGTCAGACAACGCCGTTTTTACCTGCCAGGCTGCCAACGAGTTCGGCGAGGATTCGGCCAATATTCAACTTACCGTCCAAGGTCAGGACTAATGCAGCACCAGCTGCTCATGATACGCCTTTTTAATGAATTGGCATTAGGAGTGTCGAAGTGTGAAAACGCTGTACAATTGAAAAGTAAAGGTCACTCCTATGGGCGTATCTTGTCACGAAATAGGGATCATCATTGCTCTTGCTTGTGTTTCCTCTCCAGGAATCACTGACTTCGCTACTTTCCTATCTGGAATGCTACGCCACGCTGAGAACGCGTGTGCCGTTTATCACCTGCAAGTACCGGACACAGCATCAAGGATAGAAAAGACGCGCGAGACAGATTAGGATTAATATTTGGAGACAAGATAAGCTCCAAATGAGACAAGCTTAACGTGAAAGTGTGCGATCGCGCTAAAGCCCCTTAGATGTAGACATATGGCGGCGATATATGTACAGACCGGAAGTAGGCTGAGCCTAGACCGGAAACGGCTCAACTACGAAACTTAGTGGTCGACCATAGCTGGTTAAGGTGGAAAAGGGACTGGAAAAGGGAATCGGAAGTAAAACCAAGACCGTGATTGGGTACCCAGACATCACGTGACAGAAAAGAGACGTGTCGTTAAAGAGGAGACAGAAGTACCACGTGACGTAGCGGAAGCCTAGAAACTAGAACGGATACGAAGCGAAAGAAGTGCCCTCGACTTGGAGCTCACGCATTTTTCTAGCAGTTAGGCTAAGTAGATGCTAAATGTCTTTTTTTTATTGACATGATGTAAGGAGATGTTGGCGCACAAATAAGGCACCAGCTAAATGTTATTGTAATGGGAAATTCAAAATCATATCGACCGAGGGTTCATAAATACGCACATAAGTATTAGCAGATTAGTGCCTTTTTATATCATGGCCATAGAGATGCGGCCACAGTGGTAGAGATTGAACCCATGGCCTCAAAATAGGCAACCCAACGCCCTAGCCACAGGCCACCTGAGCAGACGTATTTATTTTCGAGCTCAGAAAGTCTCTTAGTTAAATTTAGCAGAACGATTGTTTAGTTACGACTGATGTAAAAAATTAACGTCTTTGTTTTTAGTTTGATTCCACTGAGAGCTCTCTGCATTAGTACAGCTTCATTGATTAAGAGAGCTACTTCGCCTTTTATCGTTTAATCTGTTAACGCTAATGTCTGATAATTAAATGTAGAGAACGACCGAGTTCGCTCTGTGGCCGTCTTTAATATAAAAAAAATTTCTCAACTATGCATATGCCCATTTAGCTTTCGATAGTTAACTTCGTTTTAATTTCGCACATTTATCTCTAGGCAGCGGAACGGGTCTGTACTCGTTCCCACCATTTGTAGATGTTTTTTTTCTGTTCGGATGTATGTATTTGCTTGCGCCCTGATTTAGAGCTTGCGCGCAGTATTTCCGAATCGAAGATTTCACTTCGGCCCCGGCTGAACTCCAATCAGAAGTTTCCGTAATACCGATAAATCCGCAAGCCTAATATTCGCCTTCCTCGCAATCCGGGTTTAATTTCTGTCATTACTGGTTCTATATTTTTTTAGTTTCCGAAAAGGAAAGCCGAGCCAAATAGCGCTGCGCTTTCTCGTCGCAGCTAATTAGGGGAACAGAGAGCGCAATTATTTCGGCTCAATCATTAGCAACCCTGGCGCTGTAGCACTAGCATTCGATTTCTCCCACAAACTAGATCTCTATTGCTACTGCATCTGCGGAGATACCTCGTGAATTTGCAGAACTTGAGAAGGAAAGTTATAATCTGCTTTTGAAAAAAAAAACAGTTTGTTATATCTAAAACATGCCAGCAAGCTTTAGGCATCAAGTATCCGTAGGTGTACCACCACGTATTTTTTTTAAATACAAATTTATATGCATGCTTCCTTAATTTAAAACGCGTCTGTAGCATCTGGTCAAGCTGTAGAGGGGAATTCAGCTCAACCCTCGCTGAAATTTTTGACTAGTCATGAAAGCGATTTCGAGATATTGTCAATAGCTGGACAGGCTTCGTTTACAAGGCAATCAAGGAGAAGTTAAAGTAGAAGAGTCTTAACTCGTACAGAGATAAAAAGGCATCGTCTTGGAAATATGGCTGAAATATGACTTTAATCCGCTTCTTTCGTACGTACGCCTAATGCGTTGCCCTCATTTAATTAAGCCAGATTTGATATGTTTTTTCACGCTATATATAGGTGGTGTAGTAAGGGTAACCATGGCTACCCTACACATGAGGAAAGGGGAGTGCAAAGATAGGAAGCAACCGAGTCACTGTGCTTATATCCGCGGACGAATGTGGGGATAATAGCGATTTCTCTGATAACAGCTCTCCGCGGTGGTTGCCCTTCGGAGGGGGCGAAATGCTAGAGGCCCGTGTGCTGCGCGACGTCAATACACGTTAAAGAACAACAGATGGCCAAAATTTTCCACGCCCTCCACTTCGGCGTGCCTCATAATCATACACTGGTTTTGGCACGTGAAACCCCAGATATTAATATTACCGAAAACTGCGCTGGATGAGTGCGTTAAATGCCAACCATGCATAACTGCCTATCATAAGGGGCGGGGTGACATTTTTGTGAATGTCTAACATTTGTCGTTACTCATTCGCTCGGCGGTTGCTGCACGCAGGACTTTGGGCGCAGGACGATGGAATCTGTATAGCTTGTGCACTACCAGCGCGAGATTATGTTGTGTACGTTCACACTAACTCTTCATTTCTTCTTTTTCTAGCTCTTGTCCTTTCTCCTCTGTCTTATCCCTTTGCCCAACCCTACGTGTAGGGTAGCCAACCGAGTCAAAGCTTGGTTAACCCCTTGGCCTTTACCCTTCGTTTCCCTTTCTCTTTTCGTACGTGACAAATTTGTCTTTATCTCCCTATTGTCTCTCTATTGCGCAGACGTGCCGGATCCTCCAGTGGATGTCGACGCCAGAGAGGTGGGCAGCCGCACAGCTCGGATCACGTGGTCTGCTCCATTCACGGGAAACTCGGCCGTAACGCAATACGTACTCCACTGGAACACGATCGATGGTGAGCCCAGCACTGTGTCCCGTGCACTGCGTGGGGCTTTATTTAGAGAGTATATGACCGTATCAATGCAACACTTTTCTATGTCCAGCCCTAAATTTCTTACTATTACGTGACAGTATTCTTACTTGAACGAGAAATATTGGCTTTTCACTAAATGTGTACGTTCGTATAATGGAGTTCTTGTAGTTGTAGTTTATAGAAAGACTGAGAATGTGTGGCATGTGTGTAATTTATAAGGACAGAGTACACTGAAGGCTCAGTAAAGCGTTTTGATATGCAAGATTACTTGTTCCACCAAAGCTCCAGATACTCAAGCATTCGTTTTAGGTCGCCAAATAATCATAAAACTTAAAAACTGAAGTCGCTTTTTTTTTCGCGCTTAATATTGTGATATTAACAGTTGAACATAAACACGCGCGCGAGAAATCTCGCAGCCCATCAATAAACCAAAAAAGGGTACATTAAAACTTACTTCATCACGTACGAAATACACTGTAGTGTGTTGGGACAATATCTAACAGCGAGATATATTCACCGATCAAAATGCGCGGGTCGTCCGTGTTGCGCGCTATTTCTCTGTGCTATTTCTCTGTGACTGTGCTATTCTCTCTGCAGTTTCGTACCATCTTTGCTACTGTCAGTTCCGATGAACTTTCTTCAGCGTGCGGTGTATGGGGTTTCTCCTTTGACCGGTCGCAATGGAAGGGTCGCAATGAAAAAGTGATGCCACGATGTGAAATTGAAAACGCGACATATGAACTAGACGTCTGCTGCGACGTCTTACGCCAAGTAGGAGAGAACCGCCTCTAAGAAATCAATCAACAACGGTGCCATCAACCGTGAAAGTCTACGAGGTTGCTTCTAAACCTATTTCTTTTTTATTTTTTCGCTTGTTCAGCTTTTCTTTTCTGTGTAGGTAATAGCCCTGAAGCCATAGCTGCGTGATGGAAATGCTCCATGGATGCGTGACGTGGATGGTCAGATGTCGAATCAGCGGTATATAACGTTGCACAAGACAGAATAGATCTTAGAAGATGAGCGAGGCGTTCCTGAACACCTAAAGTACAGTAATCGAAGAAATACAGAATAATCTGCCAAAAGAGCCTGGCAGCAGAGTAGATAACCTAGCGACGATGGAGCCGCATCCTCAAATAACGAAAGCCCTGGAGTCAAATTTGGAAATAGCATGTGTGTCTGTCTCTGGTATTAAAAAAAAGTTCTCGGTCGAGCTGCGTGCGCTGGCACTAGAAGTAGCGGATGGTTTATTTTTTTTTTGTTTCACGGGTCAGTACATTTAACGACTTTTCAATGTCGAGAGCGGCCACAAGTCTACATGACTGCCGCCTTATATACGAATTATGGGTGAACGCAAACTTCTCGCATACCAACATTTCGCCTGGTCCACATATTTCTTGGTATCGAAGCTTCAAACAGTGGTAACAGTTCTCGTTAACGTGGTTCGCCTCTGCTCACTGCGCCTGTGTGCACAAATTACGCCTCGAATGTATTTTCATCATTTTTGAACCCACTCATGCGACATTGCCTCGCGGCCTCATGTGCCTGTGTGTGAATTACGAAGACAGATTTAGTTTTTTTTTCACTACAGGAAAGTATTTTCTTCTTACCTCCAGGAAAGGGATATAAATCTTATGTTGTGCTAGCCTTGTATTTAAAACTAGCTCTTGGCTTACATGGTATATTGGTTGTTATCATAGAGAACGGCTTATACTTGTTTAGTACAGATGTAATAGCGAATAAAGGTAAACTAGAGCCTACCGAAACTAAACTGTAATAGGGACGCTTACTTGCGGCGTTTTAATATTTACTTTATATTAAATTTTCGGCAAATATCTGCAGAAACATGAGTCCGTACCGACAGCAAGACACTCTTCAGTGCCAAGCATTCTCGGGAAGAAAGGTGGCGTTCATCTATCGCAATCGTTTTTATAGAGTCACTCTTTCTCGAAACATTAAAATCAGGTGTAAAGCAGCACACTCGATCAGTCGAACTCGATAACAACTGCGGCTTCGTTCAGCGCCATTAAGTTCTGGTCGTCCGGCCTGCCGAGCGAATTTTAAGTCTCGTCCAGCAAGAGCAGAAAAAAAAAAGGAAATGTTACTACGTATCGTGCACCGAACTTCTACATCCAGCAAAATGGTTATTGCTTCCAGTTGTGCCAGGCATCTGCGTCGCCGTTTCGAAAACTTGTCTCTGCGGCGCCGTGTCTGACCGCCAGAGGACGGACACGATGGCAGCGTGTTCTCGTTACACGCCTGTTATCTTTTTCTGCTTTGCCCCTGGAGACTACGCAGTGGTTCCCACAGAACGATGTTCCCAAAGGAGGATGGGGGTCGGGTTTCGAAAGCACTCAGACGGGGGGCCGTCTTCTCCAAAAGCGTTTCTTGACGAGCGAACAAGAAGAGAGGTCGCATTCCGTTGCGGCGATCCGTCGGCGGCATCCCCATCATCGTTTCCCCCTGCCAAGTCGTTGTCGTCATCGATGTCGCATCTGCTTCTCAGCGCGGTGGTCAGGTCCGCTAAGAGCCCGCCTCATTGAAAACGCGTCTTCTCGAGCGAAACGAAATCCCGAGGCCGGCCGTTGCGACGGCGCGATGGTTACGCGACACTGTCCTGTCTGCGAGAAAACGAGGGCTGTGGTTGAGCGTATCACTGTGTCTTTGCTTCTTGCACCACACGACCGGTATAGCTTATCGCAAAATGTTATATTTACTTTAATCAGCAGCCTTAGTACGTGTCTTGTTACGTTTTGTTGTTGCTATTGGTGATGTTGTGTGAGTTTGCTGAAAAAAAAATTTCGAATCTGCGCTCTGGAAATGACGAAACGGGAAGCTGGAAAATAAAAGTGACGACGGCGTCTTCACTCGAAAGCTAAACTTCGGCGAAAATGAAGATTTAATAGACAACCACTTTTTGTTTACGGATTAGCGAAAAGTTTTCGGGCGATGCCGAAAACTATGCGAACTAAAACTCTCCAGTAACAGCCTCACGAATAAAGATCAAATCACCATTGGTGCCGCAGACGCGTCACGTCAATGTGCCTGCGTCTGCCTTCAAATGGTATGTGCGCCTGTGACTCTTCAAAATTTGAATACGAAGTGGTTATTATCTGCTCTTTCATCTGGAATCAACTCAATAATTTTCGTGTTCACAACAGACATTTGTTTTTCTATTCGAAATATAAGGGACAATAACACTTGTAGTTCAGGGGTAGCACGATATATACAAGTGGTTAATTTCTCGAACAATACTGCTGCATGTGCGTCATTGTTATTTAGAGCCAACAGGTCATAAAGGATCCAGCGGAGTGGCTAGCTTTTACTAAAGAACAGCTCACTCTAAATGCGGTTGCCTCGCACTCTTCTTGTATCAGTTTCCTTTCTAAAACTTTGTTTGTACTCAGTATGACTCCGTTTACTTCCAGCTAGGCCACGTGCGGCGCTGTAGCATTAAAGGGGTCATGAAGCACCCCTTGGGCTTGTTGAAAAAACACATCCTGCGGAAAGCTGACACGGCTATGAACTGCTCTGCCAAATATTAGAGTCGTGCGCGCCGCGTAATGGCCACAAGCGGAGCGCGAAGTTGCCGTTTCCCCAGGCACCCTCTTTTCAAACAGAGGCCGGTTCACACTCTCGTCGGTGGGCGGGGCGTCTGTCCGTTTACGTCGCGGATCTGTCAGTTTACGTCGCAAGAGACATAGCATGCTTATTGGGCGATAGCCGACGTAAATCGAGAGCGGCGTTCGGATCAGATGCGCTTCTTGCCGCGGGGTGCCGCCACTTGCCGGCGCCGCACTTCTCAGTACACGATAGCCGCACTCGCGCAAGCGAATCACAGCGGGAGAGCGATCGCGTTTCATGACGCGCGCTGACGTAGCTTCTTTCCCCCATGCCATCCCTCCCTGTCTAGCTTCCAGTGCGCTCGTCGGCACGAGAAAAGAGAGAAAGCGCTTGGGGCGTGCGCCAAACCCCCGTAACTCCGCTGATTCTTGATGGATTCGAGAAATTTTTGCGGCAATCGATTCGGGAGGCAGTACACTCCGATACTGAGGTCATTAGATCATTACTTGGAAAAGTGGATCATGACCCCTTTAAGCTTTGCTCTAAACTTTGCATTAAACTTTGCACCAACCTGTATATGAATATCTCGTCCCATGCCACTCCTTTGTTTAATCACTTCATGCCATTTTCATGCGGCACACAAAGCAGACGAGTTTCAGTTATTTCTTATAAGCCCTTTCAGTTTGCCAGGCGTCCAATTCTAAACGAATTATCACGTATGAAATAACGGAAGGAAGCTGTTTTTTTTTCTCGAAGGAATAACTACGCTACCTCTGTACGTATTTCACTTTGTTTAAAAATGAAATCTTCTGTATTTTATGCAGTATTTGAGAGCATCGTTTCTAAAATGTTCGCATTAGATTCAACTTGGAATTACAAGTGCTTTGTGGTTATCTCACGCTCCGCAGATACCATGAAGAATTCAGGTGTAGGATTGCTGTACGCCATTAGTACAGACAGAACGGCTGGGCTCTTCGAAAGCACAGCGCACCGCGTTGTAGCGTCTGGTTCTTTAGTTGCCATGTCGTGGCATTGCTCAGCAGGGAAACGTTGGCATGTTTTGAACATGCCAGCGCCTCTCTCTATATCTCACTAACAAGAGTACTCACACCCCTATCCACCCTATTTTTGTTTACTTCTTTTCTGGTGACGTATCTTGTGCCAACGGTCTTTTCAGGCCTCTGGCAAGACACATTGTCCGTGTCCGGACTCGAGACGAAGGCCACAGTGCGAGGTTTGCTGCCAACCACGACCTACCAGCTGCGAGTACGGGCTCACAACGCACTCGGTATCGGCGAGTACAGTGCACCCGTCGAGTTCACCACCTCGAAAGAGCGTGAGTGCTGGCTTAATGCTAGCTTTTGCCTACTTGGTCCGCTTGTGAAGAGGGCATGCTGTTATATGCTTTTGTCGAACTTTCTATGACAAATTACAGCGTCTGGCCCACTGTTACCTCAAGATAACAGACGGAATAAGACACAGCGTAGTGATAAATAGGAGTTCGATTTTGAAGTAATGAATTTGAAGGTTCTTAAAAAAGCAGAAAACTGGGCGAGTTGGTATTTATTCATCGTCACAGGATAGCGCGCACTTACAGCGGGGACAAAGGGAGAAGAACACGACAACACATCGTGTTCTTCTCCCTTTGTCCCCGTTGTAAGTGCGCGCTATCCAGTGACGATGAAGGTTCTTTGTAAGATGTATCTTATTTTGCCCCCAGAGGGAATTAGAACATCATGAATGTTTGTATTAGCTTCGATGAGAAAGCTAAGCATCGTATATGCGCCGAACATGCTTTGATTAGTAACACATCAGCAGAGTGTAAAAGTCGCACCGTCAGCAAAAAACATACGTTGCATTATCATACTTCGACTAAGTGAGTAAACAAAAAAGGATCCAAATAGTATAAAATATATTCGGACTAGCAGTCAGAACAGCAATATTTAATAAGCAAAAGAATCCGTGCCTCGCACTCACTCGGCATTTTTCCACGAAAAAAAAAAGAGGTATGCTAAAAAATTTGAATTTACTGTTCCGTTTACACGACAAAAATGGTCATGTTTGATTTGCATTGTTGAGAGATCGAGAAATTGATCTGAAGGTATCGTGAGATGGCCCTGCGGGTAGAGCTCTCAGTTCCTATTCGATTTACTTCAATGATCTAGAAACATTGGGATGAACGTAATGTCATATCACATTCATAACGGATGACCGAAATATGTGCACGTGGCTCATCGGAGAACGGCGGCACTCTGCTGAAACACCAAAGGTGCGGAAGACGAGAAAAAAATCCTTTCTGCACTCCGAGAGATACCGAAATGCAACTGAACTTCCTTTGTATGCATATGTGAGGGCGCACGACGAAAAAAAAAGTACACTGCCTGTTTCATTATGAATGGCTGACGTTTTTAACGTTATCGCACATTTGAGTTGCTTACTAGCTCTTTCAAACTTAAGTAAAACTTAATATGTCTCTATAAATGACTTCGTATTAGATGTGAATAATGGTCAGTGATGCAACGAAATGACTAAATTCACCGATAAGCAACGCAACATGTCACTGTAAACGCCGCAGTTTAATTAAAGAGCGGTCTTCACCAAATGCTGCGTCATCATGACAAAGACAACAGAGCTAGAGATAGCTGCGCCTGAACTTGCATCGTGTGCCTACACGTTTCGTTGAGCTTTGCTGGGGAAGCAGGAACCGGAAGACACCGAGAAGATGGTCTTGGCAGTTGCCTGCAGTGCCGTCACACTGTCTGAAGTTGAAAGCTTGAAAGATACCAGGGTGGTATAGCTTAGGAAAACACCGCGCTCTTGCGCTCTGGAGCTGTGACTGTACGTGCAATGCTTTCTAGCAACGTCCACTGAAAAACAGATCGTCAGCGGTATTCAGACCGCCTCCTCGCTTAGCCAAATCAAAAGCAGTCCACTGTGAAAGTGGATATTGATTCCCCATATGCACGCAGTATTTCTTGGGTGAGATGCATCTTGAAAAAGAAAATTAAGTTTATCTGATCTATATAATTTTTGTGCTGGTTAGAATAACATTATGTGCAGTATTATTCAAGGCCTGTGTTGGACCGTTCGCGAGCCTCTGTAGGCCATTGATTCAAATATTTCCATATGAACGTAATTATATAATTAGATTTCCTTGATTCATTGATGATGCTGACATAAGACAGTCATTCACTGCATTAGAGCGCGAACATATTTTAAACAATTCACGCATTCACTCATCCTGCGAGAATGGAAGTAACATAGATAACATTCGAGGGTTGCCACTTACTGCACAGAAGTAATGGAGGCAACAAAGCTTTGATTCTTGATTGTCCTGGCTCAGCTGTAAGATTGCTGAGTGAGGATCCTGGGAAGCTCTTCAAACAGCCGGGAACTCATCACAGGGACTCCTGCAAAGAAGCGTAATTTTTTAGACGGGTCAGTCTCTCTAGCGTGTGTTTTTTTTATCTTTATCGCTGCTTAACTTGCACGACAGCAGAGAGTGTACTGAATACAGCAAACAGGGTTAATTGCGAGACCCTCGAGGCCGTGTCTGAGACTAAGGCATGGGAACAGCAAATATAAAGCAGCCGTAGGAACATTTAATTAAACGGAATAGGCAAGCACTGCCAGTCAGTTCTGCTACACACATTTGTTATGTGCACGGACCGATATATATATATATATATATATATATATATATATATATATATATATGTATATATATATATATATATATATATATATATATATAAACGTTCCCAAAGCTCAGTTTGTTCATAACACCATTGCAGCTCCACGGTTCCCTCCGAAGAATGTACAAGCCATGGCGACAAACACGAGAACGATATCAGTGTCCTTTGACGTAAGTATCCCTCTAAACATGAACTTCTCTAAACATGAACTGCCACATATCAAAAACTTCACTGCTACGTGGAAAATTTGCATTAGTTGTGCGCTGAAACGAGAAAAAAAAACACCACACGTGTATTGCGGATGCGCTTTTTAATATTCGTTTATTTCTTTTTGCGAAGCATCTACACAGGCTAAGAAATTGTGTGCAGCCCACACTAACCGGATTGACACTACAAAGCGTTAGCCTGACGTATCTTGGCTGCAAGAGTAGCATCGAGCTTCGTCCTGTTTTTCTGTGTTGCTAACTTCGCGGCGCCGAGATGCACAATTCTCATTTGTTGGAACTTTTCGCGCAGAATGTTCCACCTATGCAACAGTGCCTTGTGAGAGATGCGACAAAAATTATGCTACCTCATGACACTATTGACCGTGTTTCTACAATCCTTGAACACACCCTGCAAGTTTTTTTTTTTTTTTTGTGCGTGGGTAGCAGAAACCTGGAGACTTAGAAGGAGGGTTCAACTTAAATTGAGGACGACGCAGCGAGCGATGGAAAGGAAAATGATAGGTGTAACCTTAAGAGACAGGAAGAGAGCAGAGTGGGTCAGGGAACAAACGGGGGTTAAGGATATCATAGTTGAAATCAAGAAGAAGAAATGGATAGCTTATGGGCCGTGCACGTAGCACGTCGGCAGGATAACCAGTGGTCATTAAGGGTAACTGACTGGATTCCAAGAGATGGCAAACGCGTGAGGGGGAGACAGAAAATTAGGTGGGTAGACGAAATTAAGAAGTTTGTAGGTATAACGTGGCAGCAGAAAGCACAGGACCGGGTTGATTGGCGGAACATGGGAGAGGCCTTTGCCCTGCAGTGGGCGTAGACAGGCTGATGATGATGCTGATGATAACTAACGTGCATGCATTTTGAGTATAGGTACTAGCACAAAAATGCTACGTCTCCATCTGCCATTCACTTCTACAGGTAGCTCTAACCCTCTCGTTCACTCTGTTTCTCACCTCGCCGTTGGCACAGAATCCCCACCGTTCGAGCGTGGGCGACGAGATCGAGGGATTCTACGTGGGATACCGCGAGCTCTCCAGCTCGGACGCGTTCACGTTCAAGACATTCGAGGCATCACCCGCGCTGCTGTCAGCTCCTGTGAGCCACGACGCCAGCAGTATACACGCGAACGTGGGTGATACCGCGGGGCCTGCGGAGCCTATACCGCATAGGTTAAGCTATGAACTCGCCGGCCTGCGCCGCTCCACGGAGTACGTGGTCACCGCTCAGGCATTCAACACCAAAGGTGCCGGACCCCAGTCGGAAGTTGTCAGGGTGCGAACACTGGACTTCGGTGAGTGAGCACTGCGGAGCGGACATGCCAATGCTATTTTCGCTCATTTATTGTTCGGTTTTAGTACTTCCTCCTAACAGCCTCGCTGACTACTAACAATAGTATTTCCTCCGCTAAACATTCGAGAGGCTCATCGTATTCGCACATTCCGTAAACTTTCCCAAATTTACGAATTTCTGGCTTTTTGATTCAGTTTACTCGTTATCAAGGCGCGCTTTGGAAAATGCATACTGACATATGTGCATGCTAATAGCTGTGTTTTCCTAGTAAAAAGTAGTCGATTGTCGCGAAAAAAAAAATGCAAGTAGCAAGATGCACGCTACGTTTGAACAGTTCGAGAAACGTATAGATCAGTCTATTTGGTTAATTACTTTTTCGTTATTTGTGGTACTGTAATTACGGTGTTCTGGCATGGTACCCTTTATGAAATCTAACATATAATGGTATCTACTGTCTTATAGGACGCTAAAGTGCAAGCAGTGACTTTCTTCGGCAATCGCGACAAAACATAAAACTATCCCCAATTAACCGTACATGAAGTGTTTTTCTTCTATGGTTTTCGTTTACTCGTACGTCGAGGTACACCGGAATGGCATTGTGAAATGTTTTAGTAGTGAAATGTCTTAGTTAATTGATTCCAGAGATGCATGCACTCCGTCGTTTTCACAATGCTCCCACCATTCCAGTCCTTAAAATCACAGAACATCCTTCGCCATTATACAAAATGCGACATAAGAAGAACAGCAACTCATTTCGTGTAGTACATTGAACGATTCCGATTAACGTCGGAAAATGCAATACCACGCTAAGATTGTTAAGTCACTAACCGCGGTATAAACTCCCGTTCACACCTAGCTGCATTGCATTAAGTCCCTAGAAATGTGGATACTTTGCGTTGTCGGGGTGAGAAATGAAAAAAAAAAAACGAAATGCCGCTAAATGAACTGCCATCTGCCATTGACGAGAAGTGAACTGCGAGTAATGACCCTGTAGTGCTTCCGCAATGACACTTAATCAGCCGTATGGTATTGCTTCCAGCTATAGCCTTTGAGCGCCCAGTGCCGGCTTTCTGAAAGCAAGGGCGTTGTTTGGGACGCTCATGCCCGCAGAGCTGTCAATTCCAGCAACGGAAAGAAGATAGGGGATCATCTTTTATCAGTTTATGGGGCAACTCTTCTCCAACGGATGAAAAAAAAAAAAAGAAAACAACTGGCGCTATCTCGCGGACCACACCCCGCAGCGTCTACGAACTTGGAGGGTAACGTGGGCGTTCGCGATATATATAATTTTTTTCTTTGTTGCTACGATTGTCCAAATGCGCTCCGCCAAGCTGCCATAAACGATTATGTAATGGGAGTGCGACTTCTGACTCCTCGGGCAGCGGCCGTATTGTTGCGACGCTGGCGCTTCTGAGAACGCCATTACGTCATCGATGCCATACGATCGGTCATTCTCAGTCATTGGCCCAGGCACTGGTCTTTATACCGCCTTGTCAAAGACAGAAAGTGCACCTTTAATGCGTCGCTATATATTGTGCCTTAAAAGGATAGTGTGGGTCGATATATGAGAAGCACCATTCGGAGATAAAAAGAAGGAGAAAGAAAAAAAACTGTGTCGCACAACCATGAAAAGGAAAACATTAGAAGCCTTTATTTTTCCGCCTTGAACGGACCGCAATGACCATTGGGCGAACCAGAAGTCAGATGGTCGCTCAGAAGGCAGAATGGGCCCTCGCTGAATGAAACCTCTGCTTATTAAATCTGGTAAACATGTTTGTATTCGATTGTACGTAATCAAAGCAGTAAATCTCTTTAAGCTAATTACGTATATTTCAAAGAAATCGATTTTAACAAGCTTTGACATAACAATTAGATTACTAAAAGCACGCATTAAACCCATATTTAAATTTGCTCGCGTCCTTGATGTCCGTAATTTGTGTTTTCATGTTTGGGTCATAGTGGTGCTATGAAAATTTTTAAATAACAACTGAAATACAACGCTTATGAATGTTTCAGAAAAGTCCAGTTAATATATAATGTTAAAAGGCAGCTAGGCCCGAAAAATGTGACAATTTATGACATCACCGCGAGACGGAGGTATAACGTCACCGCTTGTCTTTTGTTGCTTGTGGAGTTTTCTTCCATTGTGCAAGAGAACTTACCAATATGTGTAATTATGTAATATATATTATTGTTGGTCAGTGTCGCTTTGGTGCCTATGCAGTTTAAAAATGACTGTCAATAATAAATACACTCGATTGAATTGCACTGTTCAGCTCGCGAGAAATATAGCCTAATTTGCGTAATCAGTTTCTTTTTACTGAAAGCTGACAGGAGAGAGCTTCATCTGCCTAATTTTTGAATGCTTAAGCGAGGCAAAATGGTTTGCGGCGGACTGCCAAGTATGCTTTGTCACTTGCCTGCCAAAAACAGGAGTGTTAAGGAAGCGTTCAACATTGAGAAATTACTTACTTTTAGCCTGGTGTACGTGTCACTAACAAGGCGTGCAGGGGCACAGGGTCTGCTTTAATTACCATGTTCTCTTCCTTGGCGGTCGTTGTAAAAAAAAAAAATCTAATGCGAGCTGCTTGCTGGCTCTATAAAAAGCTTCTGTACGTTACAGCTGGGCCTTAATTTCAAGAGCAAAAAATGGTGAAGGCTTTATAAAGACGTTGACGCTGCTGGGTTGAGGATTTAATGCAGCGAAAAAAGAACAGGCAAATAAAAGCAAACAGTAAACCATAATATGAAGTATCACATGAGAAAAACTTGACACTAAATAAATCTTGTAGTACTGACATTGTAGTAATAGTTTGCGCACGCGTTCGCTTTCACCAGGTACTTCGAAAACACATTTGCGTGCATGGAATACATATTCGCAACATTATATCTCCTAAATGATTATTTTACGCGGAGATCCTTGAATCGCTTTCTGACTACTCGCCGTGCCATCTAAAGCTTCGCCTCTATATACAGTATGTTTCATACGCGCAGTGCAGGGATTGTACCAACGGGGGCCGCAACTTGCACTCGAGTATGAAGTCTTCAGAGCAAAAATTTTTGAATATGAAATTATTCAGGGTGGCGACAACTATTACATCACGTATCTTGTTCGTTGCGCTGTGCTTGCACTACCACAACTTAGACGTATGGCATGCAAACGATTGCAAACTTTCACGTCATACCCACTCTGTCCTGATTTTATGTTGTCTACATCCTCCATCTTCCTCTTCTATTTATTTCGTTGCAGACCCCCCGAGTGCTCCTCATTTACGAGTAGGCGGCACAACGTCACGGTCTGTATCCGTGAACTGGGAGAACGAGCATCATCAAGAGATCCCCATCACAGGTAAAAAGAAAAAAATCACGCCATATCCACGGAATGAATGATGATAAGTGGGCGAAGCTCGAGAGGGGGAGATCATCGGTAAACCGTAACTCTCCCGTGAAAGTTAGCCCATTACATCATAGAAAGACGTAAGACTGTGCGTATATTATACAAAATCAACATTTATTTTGTTCTTGTTCGTTTGTTGTTTCGTTTCTTCGTTTGTTCTTTTCATTTCGTCGTTGTCATGGCGGCTGGAGTGCGGGGTCCCTTGATTATGAAGGCTTTATGGTCCGTGAAATGAAGCGAGAGAGGTTCTTGTACTGGCTGCAGTGGGAAGTTTGCAAACACTAAGTCTATGCACGTCCCTCGGATCGTGGTAGGTTGTATATGGATACATCTGAGTGCGTATTTGGAAAGCATGTGCTGCACGATCCAGTCATTGGCAATGAGGTCCACGTTGAAGTCCCCAACCAGCACAAACGGGTGGTTCTTGTACTTGTTGTCGTAGTGACGTAACGCAGCGTCTATAAACGACTTGACGTCCCCGATAGACAGGTTGGGTGCGAGGTACACGGTCATGGCGGCGACTAGCAGACGGCGACTGAATCGGTGGACCGGTGTTTCGACGCGTGGTGGCGATTCCGGGCTCGATTGTCGGCTCCGTGATGGAGTGCCAAGCATGAAGCTTACCCGACACCTCCACCAGTGTAACGACGTGGGATCGACGATGACACGGAGCACGACAAACAAACACGCTTTATCGATCAGAGAAAGAACTGCAACGTCTTCTTCGTCCCTGCGCTGGGCCAAGAACACTCGCGCTGCTTCGTTGCCATCACCACTGGCACATACGCGCGGCATAGGGGTTCACGCATGAGCTAGGAGGGACAGACCCGCGGCTTTAGGAGCTTCGCCCCTAAAAGAAGACACAAGCCCATCGCTACCTCGTCTATTCCTTGCCTGTGGCATCTGTTTTCTTATCCCGCAATAGTTCCTGCGTTTAATTCCTGTGACAAATTTTGCCTTGCCCTGTGACAGTTCCTGTGACAGTTTTGTCACTATTCCTCGCTTGGGCAGGCTTTCTAAATAAAAGAAAGAACCGTCTTGCATCGTTATTGTATTAAAAGCTCCATTACTGTCACCATAGACTGTCGCAGCTGTTAACTTGGTTAGGCTTTATAGTAGTAAAACTGATAGCTGAGCGAGTTGGTATGAATTCATGTTTGAAATTTTTAGCGCGCACAAAAGACGAAAACACAGAAAGAAGGTACAAACGAGCGCTTTATAGTATGCTATATCAGTAGTAGGCCTATGTTTAACTAGTGAATCACGTTCGCAACTTATGTTTTCTTTTATCATATAACGATATCTTTGCGCACAAATAAAGTACCGGCTACTCCTTAGCTATTCAGTGTGTCGAACGTACAACGTAGAAGACTCGAAATTAACAACGTTATCACAGTAACACGACAACTAAAAAAATGCGCAGTACACAACACTGTATTTGAATAACGCCACCATAGTGTAGAAGAAAGTATCGAAAACAGAAACAATAATGCCACTTAACAAGAAGATGTTTAGTCAGCGGGAGGCAGATACACTACATAGATGTACTTTTATGCATGGACACAACGGTATCCGTTTCATCTGCAAAAGCAAGCACAAGCGTTGTTGATCATAGATTTGAGCGCCAGCGCTTACTACTGAACAGTCGGTCATCTGACACCTCCAAAGGAGATGTTTAGTATTGGTCGAGTTTTAGTTCATTCTGCTGGACATTCTCATTTCAAAACATATCTTATTAGCATTATGAGGGACAAGGACTAGAGTACACTCGAATGACTCGTTGCTTTCCACGTTGCGCAGGCTACTCGCTCTACTATAAATCAGAATCGGGGGGTGAATGGCACGAGGTGTCGGTGCCGCCTGACCGAAGGGCCTTCACGTTGTCAGACCTGCGTTGCGGCACGGAGTACCTGGTCTACATCAGAGCCGCTAACCGCGCCGGAAAGGGACCCCAGGGAGAGACGCTCAGCGTGCGGACCAACGGAGGACGTGAGTTCATTTTATGATACGTGTGATGTACTCAGCTCTTTTACGGCGTAAGGACTAGGAGGGGGACGATTGGAAATTACAAAGCGATGAGAATATGGTTTTGTGATAACGATAACCTCGTTTTTTAAGTAGTCAGAAATGAAACACACTTGTTTTGCTGATATCGACAATTTAATAATCGCATAATCTGGTCGTAATAGAACGAAGTTGTCCGGATGCGTGAATGTTTTACATAGCGGCGATCAATTTGCTTTCAAACCTTCACGGTATCGGCGATTGAAACGCGATAACCGGAGCGCGTGGCTGTTGGTGATATGGATGAGGGCGAGAGCGCTCGTGACGCATGGCGACTGCATCCGTTAGACAGCCGTTCAGCCTGCGGTTCTTGGTGGCGCCGGAGGAGCGCTGGTTGCTATGGTTTCAGCACCTGTGCTCACGTACCGCGCCGCGCGAAACGACTGTAGCTGGCGGGCGTGCGTTACGAAGGATTTCAGCGCTCCACCGGATCCACCAATAGCCAAAGACTGAACCACTGTTTACCCGATGCAGTGGCCGTGCGTCGCGAACGCTCTCGCCCTAACCGTAAGCGTCACTGCCAGCAGCCACGCGCTCCGCATATCGTTCTTCAATCGCCGAGAACTGTACATGGAAGAAGTAGCGAACAATGTATAATAGATTTGAATTCAAAAGAATGAAAAGCACAATTACAGTTGTCCCTAACATTAATCTAAGCAGTCAGATAGACCTATAGGCAGTCATTATCATAATATCGGAAACGGTACCGATATTGTGGGCACAATGGGAGTTGAAATACCTTTATCATTGTGACGAGTTGATCTTGTCGTTAGTTGCCAATACACGCTAAAGAGCAGAGTGTTTGTTCGGTAAATCAGTAGTTAGGAAAGATATTCCAGCAGAATTTGTTTTTTTGCGCATTTGAGGATATACAGTGTCTTTACATCTGCTTAGTTTAGAAAGAGGGCCCATGATCAAAAATTTATTGTACAGAAACAACGAGCGGAAGTTAGCTGTGACAGAAATATAATTCTTTCACTTGCATAATAAAGGACAGGTTTCATGAGGGGACATGAGGGGACATCACAAAACATTTTTGTTATCAACATGCCTACTTTTTTTTGCCACAGATCCTCCTGCCAAGCTCTCGTTTCGCTTTCATTTTACCGATGCGTTTTACCCTTCCATTTCGAATCTTTCAAATATAAAAAAAAAACTCTATTCGCCGTAGGTCCGGTGGAACCTGACGCAAACCGTCTGTTCGAAGTCAACACGACGTTCGTGGTGCTGCACCTCGACGCATGGGAGAGCGGTGGCTGCCCAGTTTCCTACTTCGTGGTCCAGTACAGGCCAGACACGCGCGCGCCTTCTCCGCCTCCTTCGTCGTCCGACTGGACTCTGCACTCGAACAACGTAGTGCCGCAGCAGCAACTCGTTCAGCTTGCGGACTTGGCACCAGGCACGTGGTACACGTTACTGATGTCGGCCCACAACGATGCTGGCTCGACCGAAGTGGAGCTGAGCTTCGCCACGCTGACGCTCGCAGGAGGTAAGCTAACTTATTAGAGATGCTGCAGATCGCTGAGGTACAGAGTACAGCGCTTACCGCTTAGCTTTACGCTTGACGCGAATAGCATGTCAGTAAGAGGACACGCTATTCCGAACCTGCAGGTGTGCTTCTTTGAACATGCCTTGTTTGACAAAACCAAAAAGGTGTGACCGAATTCACAAAGCATTTTCTTATAAGTTATCTTTCTCACTGGCCGGTCGGCTACGCTAAAAATGTGTCCAAGAGCTAGGATAGGCTCAAGTTTTCTCCGACAGGAAAATGGTACCGTAAGATATTTTTTGTGAACACAGGCTTTTGTCGCTTTCTTGTCTGCTGTGCACGTTCTGGCACAAAATCTTTTGAAATGCGGAATACCAAAGAGCACACTCCCACACCTTGCTTGTGGTCCTCTGCCTAGACTCGTATTTAAGGTGTCAACAGGCTGGTCGGTGGCATTATTACTGACGCTCTTTGTTTCAGCAATGCGTAAGTTTTCAAGATAAGGATGCTACTTTGTAATTTTACATGTGTCCTTTGAAACGTCAGATATCTGAAAAAACCTTCTTACAAAAACTCTCCCGTTGTATTTATTTAAATACCATTTCAACGACTCTCAAAATGGGAAAATGGCATAGCTTAGACCAAGCGGTCGTTAACAACACGGCGAAACTGAAACTGTAGTCGAATAAAACGCTGAAGAAGCCTCGCCCAGATGACTGAAGATCGGCAGCTGATTGCCTCCGCGACTAAATACGTAGTTCCGCTAATTTTCTCCAAAAGCGGAGTCAATGGTCATCCGGCTCATGGTGTCATTCAGCAGTGCGCGCCCATTAGTATAGGATCGTATTCATCCGTGTTTGAGGAGAAATGCCATTGCCTTCTAAAGCTGTGCCCCTATATAGTTCCACAGATCTTAGTGTACAAAAGCGCTGACTTGTCTCTAGTTACAACTCCGGCAAACAGAACAAATGCTGTTCAAGTTGAACTAGTTGTACTTGTTTTTACTACAGCGTTTATCTGTTTAAATGCCTGCTTGAAGCAAAGGCCGTCAGCGTGTGATTTTATTTCTTTGGTCGGCCGTGCAGACGTTCCTTCCCGAAGGTACGAGCTCGTGGACCCCCAGGTTGCCTTCTACAGGCATCTGACCGTGACTGTGCCCATCGTGAGCGCCATCGTAGTACTGGTGATCGTCATCGGCATCGTCTTGTTCATGCTGAGAAAACGAAACTACGACCCGAGACAGCGCTTCAACGACGGTACTTCTCGACGTTCTTTGTCCCTATGAATAGCGTTCTTACCAATATGAGCTAATATATCCCAGGAAAGTAAACTCGCAATTGAACTGAAGGCATGCACACCCACTAAAGAAGCTTAGCGGCTAAGGTTTTATGTTGCTAAGCGCGATCTGCGTGGGTTCCATTCCCAGCCACGGAGGTCACATTTAAATGAGGGTGACATGGAAGACCACCCATGTGCTTAGATGCATGTGCCAGGTAAAGACCCTCACGTGGTCAAAGTTATTCCAGAGTCCTCCGCTGAGGCGTGCCTTAATGCTATCACAACTTAGGCACTTGGAATCCAAGAGTTTAGCTTAAGGCTTCTGATTAGTGTATATTGTATAATTATTCAATCCTATCTTAGTTGAGTAGTTCCTGAGGTAACACAGGAAGAGTCGACACAGGAATAGTTGCATACACCAATGTTTGTTATCTATATTACACTCAAAGAGCTTCGCAAAGTGATTATTGAAGCCTTCCAGCAAAGGTGATGATGATGATGATGAAGAAGAAGAGGAGGAGGAATGGAAGGAAAGGCAGGGATGTCAACCAGACGCGCGTCCGGTTCACTACACTCTGGGAAAGGGATTAGGGAATGAAAAGGAACTAAGTGGGAGGAAGGTGCTTCCAGGGTGGAACATTCCTGCAACATCTTGATGCAGGCATGGTGGTCGCTGAGTGCTGCGATGGCGTCAAGGGCGACGTGATGCTGGCCGTGTCCCGAGAATCCCAGGCGAGGCAGCCCGTCTACTACCCAGCGCCGTACGCGACGAACCACAGGGGCGGTGCGGCTGCGAACGCTGCTTCTGGCCACTTCAACCACGTGACTGGTGCCAGGGAAGGAGGCGGGGCCGACGATCCCATGAACCGGACGTACGACGTGCCTTATCCCGTCAAGAGAGTAGGTCAATATACGAAGCCTCACTTACATTTTTGCACGAACTTGGCAGTGTACCGTCTAGGAATGCTATAGATTTAATACTCGCGTGAGAAAGCGCCCTTTAGCTTATTTTTGCCGCAGAAAGGTACCACTTGCAGTTAAGATTTCTGATGTGGCGATAAAACCGAAAACACCTTCTATACAATGTGAACGCCCTTGTGCGCTTCGGGATAAGCGAAAGCTCACTAAGAAAGGAGCAGTTTTTCTGTGTTTTACACGGTTAGGTTTTTAAACATAGTCATCCAGCTGATTTTATAACACTGTTCAAAAAGCCGACATGGAGTGTAGAAACAACTGTCAGCATATTTCCCTCGTCCGAAATGGCGGTAGCTCGCGTCGTGAGGCAATCGAAGCTCTCGTTAGCAATACTACAATAATGATAGTTATATTGCCGTATGTAATCTAGTGGTTTTTATCGCTGCAGCGGTCAATGAATTTACCGAGCTCATGGTGTTTGGTATGTTACAAGGATTTGAGTATTTATGGCGCACTGAGACAGCATTTGACGCCGCATGGGTGACTACTAGGCCCGTAACCAGGAGTTTTTTCCGGGCGGGGAGGGGCGGGACGCTTGCTGAAGGCCTTGCCTATTTTAGAAAAATGCCCATTTTCATTAGTTATTTTCCGTTAACCCCCCCTTTCAATAATATATCGAGGGGGGTGCTTGCCCCCCCCCCCCCCCCCCCCCGCATGGCTACGGGCCTGGGGATTACACGGCGCTCACTATTAGTGTGAAAAGCGCCGCCCTCCCGATAATTGCGTTTAAATTCACTTATAACTGCTTTTTGTCCAAAAAAAGGGCAAGGGGCGTTCAGACAAATCCGGCACTCCTAACGTTCTCGAAACAATTCAAAGATGATTCGCCGTAGCTAGACGGTTAAATACGAAGACGCGAATCAAAAGCATGGGGATGATTTTCTCGCATAAAGATGTGCTATGTTCGTTCAAACTTTTACGAACACACGATAAGTGATTGGTCTTAACGGTGTGCCACAGAATGAGAATTCGGCGAAACATTTTTTCTATTGCAGCTAGAAATGTGGGAACCAAGGACCGAGACGTTGGTGGCGGAAATGGAAGTCTACGAAAAAGCAGGTACGCGTACAAAACAATTTGTATTGTTTAACTTTATTCATTTCATGGCTGTTTTTTAGGCGTTGCATTACCAAAAAATAAAAACATAAGCCCCTTCGTCTATGCTGTGTTCTGTTATTTTATAGGTTTTTATTACTTTCATTACAGACCACAATTTGGTGCTTTAAATGCGAGCGTAAACGTTACGTTTTATGCTTTAAAATGTGTCATATAACAAAATCTCGTCAACATGTCACACTTATGCAAGCATTGTTCAGTTCATTGACTTAGATGGAATCTGCGATTGAAGTCCTTGTCATAATAAGAATATTTTCTTAATGTACGGACGCAGTTACAGACCGTGGTTGTAAGTAGCAAAAATGTTCTAAAGGCCTCGAACATAACATAATTACACCTGCTTCCAAACGGGACCTGTTGGTCAACTGAAATACTCGAAAGCAATTGTTCAAAGTGAGCATTTCACTCGAATGTTCGCAGGCCGAGAAGCGATCTACACAAGCTCGCCGTTTCACATATCAAAGACGAAAGCCCAAAAGAAGCTGTGGAGGGACGATGGTGACAGGTACGTGCACTATACAGTGAAAGTTGAAACGATAGAGTTGAGATGAGGCGCTTGCGCTTTGTGATGCTGATTTGGCTTGGTGATATATTTGGAGGTTAATTATATAGTTCCCGCTTGTCTTTCCGTTTAATTTTTATCTAACTACTGCGATTCTTGAATGACTAAGTTTTCGCTCTTCTATATGGCTTTGGCGATTTTACTTCCTTGGTGACGGCAGCTAGGTTTCCGGTGTGCACGCACTATGAAGCATTGGGACAATTATAATTTCATTTAATGTAACCCCTTCTAACCAGAAATTATCGCCCCAATAAAGCAGTTGAATTCCACATACACGTACTTTAAAATATATCAGAGCATTTATAATGCAGTAAATATCATTTTTAACCCGGAGGTTTGATGCGTGGGACCTTTATGAAAAACTATAGCAGTGGTCTGGCGCAAAAGAACACGTTATTTTTTTACTTCTGAAGAGTTTACGAATGCCACACCTTCACACACGAACTTTGTGCGCAGGGGTCTCAAATTTAATGGGAGTCTGCAAAATAGCCTTTATTTCGACAGAGACTACTTCAGTTTGCTCCCCTGAACTCTCACAGCCAACCGAGTTTGTCGGAATGTTAAGGATCGTTAAATCTTTTTTTTTCATACACAGAGTTTCCGGAGAATGCCTGTTGGTACCTCACCGTGTCTTTTTGTAAATGGTTACACGTCGAGTGAGAACCAAGATTTCTCTCGCTGGAAATTTCCTACGGATTTGAAAAACCCGGTTTTGTAGCGTTAGCTACACTTGCCTAGCCGGAGCCGATTTCGCGTGGTACCTCATGAGCCGTGCTGCGCATGCGCGAGGATCAGTGATGTCACACAGCTGGCTCACCACTCTCCGCGCTCTCCACCACCGCACTCTCTCCGCCACGGCGATCTCACATGCTCTCCGCCACCACTCGCCGCTGCTGGTCTGCGCATTCGAGAGTAGTGACGTCGTAGCCATGGTGGACAAACTGGCGTCAGCGCGCGCGCAGCTATTCGCCTTCGCTGTGCAGTCGCCGTCTGACACTGCACTGGAGACGATTGATAGCGCCTCTGACTGGCGTTTCCAGGTGGGTAACGCCATGGAGAAGGAGAGCACAAATGCTGCTCAATGGCGCAGAAGAGCCGAGAAGCTTATCTCATCGGATCCCGAAGTAGTTGCCTGGCAATTAGCGGTTCAGTGTACGAAGAATGAACAGAAGAAGGCTAATAATCTTAGACAACCTGGAAAGCTAAGAATAATCTGCTGAACCTTTGCTAACGCCACGTATATCCTGGCATAGCCGAGCTAAGCCACTGCAAATTTTTTTTTTATGTCGCAGATTCAAGAAAACCGAAAACCTAGGTGAAGTAAGCAAAGCTTGTCAACACTTTAGGCGGGCGACTCTCACAGATCGATGCATCGCTGCTCAATGTTGGCATCCCTTGAGCAATCAGTGAATGAATGAAAGATATTAGTTGAAGATATCAGCGGCCGCAAAAAATAGCCGCAAATAGACTTTTGATCGTTTTCAGTTGGCAAATCTTACTTCGCTTTCCCTAGGGCTGTTAAGTTTCCAGCAAAAAGATTCGTCTGTTGGATTGCTGGTGGTGTCAGCTCGATCGATGTTACTCTATTAAACTTTATTACAGGTTGATTTGCCTTAAGAGCCCGGCACTGTTGCGTGCAGTTCACGCACTGTAAGGCGCGCGAGAAAGTGGCTGTTTGTTGTTGAGCTTTATTTTATAAGTGAGTGGTCATGATCGCCTGCCTACGCAGGAGCTCTGGGAGTGACGCCGACGTCGAGGACTTGCAGGGAGAAGCCTGCAACGGTGCCTTTCCCGAGGCACTTATCGGGCCTTCGGAAAAGGTGCCGTGTCGAGACAACCGCCTTTGCATGAAGGACACGACCACTTCTTGTAAGTTTATTATGCGGCGTTTCGAGAGAGCCGGGCCAATGATGACTCGTCATTTTTATTTTTAACGCGAAAGTGTTTTATGCCGGTGTCTACCCAGACTTCAGTGACGTATTGCCGTCACGGAAATGATGTCGAAAAAATGCACGCGATGCGGTGGCAGAGCAAAACTCGAACAAAGTTTCATCAACGGGAGTCGAACCCACGACAACAGATACCGGGCACGCTATTCACTGCGCCACCCTCTTTTTTTTTCCAGTCACACGGTGAGGAGATTCTACACATGCGCCTTTTATATCTCCTACTTTCCTCTCACAGTGCTCTTGGTAAGCGAGGTGGTGTCGCCGTCTGAGAACGCTAAAGTGAAGTAACGCATAATGACCGTGGCCTTCGCCATTAGCTCCTGCAACGCGACGTTGCTACGCGTCCATTCCATTCGGCGTGTTTTCAATACAAGAAGTCCAATTTTGTCAACGCCTTAACACACCGTGAGGTGGCGACCTTAGTGCAAGTCTTGGTCTCAATCATAGCATGCATAATGTTAAAAATAGCTCTGCGAAGCTCACCTGCCCCGCCTGGCTGTAACGCCGCGTTGCCCGCTTACGCTGGCCCCGAGAGAAATCGTGGCCGGGCTAGTGGGGGGGACATGACACCTGTTGTGTTTCCCTCTAGCCCTGCCGCGGTACGATTTCTTTTGTAAATTCTTTAACATGCCACGGGATGGCGACCATGGCCCAACTTATGCGCCTAATCAGCGACGCTCTCCTGGTAATCTCACTACTTTCTCTGATTCCGCTCTCACCATTAACTACTACAGCTAGCACAAAGGCTTAATCATTGATGATGGACGTTAGTCATCGTGATGAAGGTGTACCACCAAGCATCAATGTGGGTACATCCACGTTAAACGGTGCTATAGCTGTCAAACACCAATAGGCATTGCTGTCACATTGTGGCATTAGTGCAAGCTCTCTTATGTCAATGTACAGTAAGCATTCAACTGTTTCTGTAAAGACACATTTTACTTTCGTGTTATACCGCTTCCTACGACGGAGGGATCAACTATGTTTTTTAAGCGAATAGCGTTTTCGATATACTAATTGTTGGGGCTCTAGGTCCCAGAAACTACGACATGATTATGAAGGACGACGTACTGGAGGGCTCAAGAAATTTCAACCACCTGAGGTTGTTTAATGTGTACCTAAATCGTTTAAGGTGTACCACGGGCGTCTGGCATACAACGACATCGAAATGCGGCCACCGCGACCGGTATGCGATCGCGAGACCTTCGGGTCGAATAGCGTTTTTTATTTGCAATGGTGAAGTTCAGATGGGAGGACAATTTATCTTCCAGCTTCCAAGGTGATGTCACCTCCCGGAGTGAAATGATCTACTGTTCTAACACTTATCTCAGCGCGTTGTTCGATCACACCAGAATATGTAACGCCTTATTAGAATAGTTACATATTGTGTTCATCAGAGCAGAGGATATGGCTACGGTGGATGTATCGGAGAACTTGAAAGAGCTGCGTGTTCGTTGTTTAGAATTCATAGGTACCAGTAGGGTGCCTCGATGCTACCGCCGCTTCATAGTTCTGGATCATAGTTCGCAGAAATTTCATGGGGAAAGTACCAACGTGACCTTGGAGCCTGTGGACGGCCGGAAGATGCCAGAGACAAGAAAACGGGATTGATCCAGGAAGTAACAAAACGAACAAGGCGCTGAATGTGCTGCAGAAGATGTGAGTAGACTGCCCGGTTTAATGCAACTTTATTCGCCTTCTATACACGCAACGTAAACTACAATATATATGCTGAAATAGAAAAAAGCTATATTTTTTCATTGAAACGTTATTTGGCTATCTTAGTTTCAGTGAGCGCGCTTTGACTACGAGAAAACTATTCAAGAACTGACATTTCATACGCAACATTTACAATCGTCAACATAAGAAACACGTAGAAACTCCGAAACAAAATCTTGAGAACAAGCAAATGGTAGAACTTTTACAGCCATATTAAAAATAATACCTTCAAATGTTGTACTTGACCAATTCATGTTTTTTTGGTACCATTTTGAAAATCAGTTCTGCAGTGTATCATTTCTTTGCAAAGCCTGTCACCTGACTATGGCCAAGAATAATAGGTCAAGAGAGCTGCATTTCTCTCAAATTTTGCAGAACAATATCTAACAATCTGTGCTAACATAAAAATTCGTTATTAGCCGACGCGCACCTCTACGGACTGCCTCTCTCAACCTCTACAGTGGCGATATGTGAACCAGGGAATTTTAGGAATTAGACTGGAAACCATACGCTTTCCTGCTATGCATGTCTACGTACGGACAGTCGCACTCAAAACATGGTCAACATGTTGCTTAGAAAAGTATACTTAAATCTGTAGGAAAATGTTTTGGGAAATCCTGTGTGCACATACGGTGTGCATTGTGCATTAATTAAGCGGAGCATGTGACTATGAATGACTATGAACTATGACTTTATACTGCAGTACTTTGAGATTAGTTTCACTTGAGGTTTGTTTCATGGGTGCTAGTTTTCAAGCACGAATAATATAAAAGTGAATTAAATAAGTGTAACTGGAACCTTACAACACGGTGCCGCAAGGATGTAACGTTGAACACATCAACACCAGTGTTTCACTAACGCAGCCTGGCGGCCAGATATGGAATCTGTGTTCTCGAAGGAGAAAATGTTAATGCGTCAACGTACCACCATGCGGAGGCCCAAATGTACCTCTTGGAATCTGGACATGGGCAAAACTTTGCTCTGGAATCTACAACTACCGAAAGAGAAAGTTTACGGAGGGAAACGTGGAAAGGCCGTCCTCGCGCTTGAAGGTATTCGCTGACACTCTGCGAGGACTATGACGTCACAAAATGTAAGGTGAGTCAACTGTAAAATTGTTGCCCTCACATGGAACCATTAGATGTTTAAAGAACTTGCTGTACTATCTGCACGTTGTGAATAAGTGCAAAAAGAAAAGAACTATGGCAAAAGGGAGCTGAAGAAAGCGCGGTGATGCAAGCCTTAAGCACAGAGCAGGCTATACAAATAGTTGGAACAGTAACGCTGCCGGTGTGCATCCAGAGTACATTCCAAGCTTCAGTAGACACAATGGGCAGTGAGGCTATCTTTGTTGGTTTTTATTTTGAAGTGTGCCTCCTATTTTATGGAAGCGGTTTGGCCAATAGACTTCTAACATCCTGAATAAACTACTGATAAAAGTTCACTTGCTCCTTGGGTAGTGTTGAATTAAACAAGAAAGCTATCCTTGCGTTGTACGGTAAACTACTAAATCAAGTAATGTGATACAATCCACTCGGTGTGGCTTCTTCGCTCATGACTTTCATTCTTTTGTTTTCTGAAAGGCAGAAATCTCATGAAAATCCAGCGAGCCATTTCAAATGATCTTAACTAAAGCCACCTTGACATGTTTATTTTTCAGGCGAGACTCTTCGTGGTCCGAGTGCACCAAGTAATGTTACTGCCGTGAGAGAACTACTAAGAGCCCGCACGTGAACGAAAAAAAAAAACCATGCGAAAACGTTGGTCCTTTGCCGCCCAAGAGACAGGCAGTGTACTTTCTGCGAGAAACAGCGGCGTATACGGCCCAGAGTGAAATAAATAACTGCAGTGATGTGCTTCAAGCTGTGCCAGCGTTCGTGAGACTTTCCAAGGCGAACTCGTTGTGTAAGCATGTTGTGTGCCAGCAGTCGGTGCGGCCAAGAAGATTATTTTCGTACATGTAACAATAAAATATGGCGACTGTTTAAAGTGTGCGCGTCATCTGTGCATTCGCGAGGGGCTTACTCTAATCGAAACCTGAATGCTTCTCGTCACGCAAGTTCGCAGCCCATTTCTTAGTGAAGCGAGCAGATGTGCCGACGATGCTTTAAGCAGCGTATATTTCAATCATGGAAGAAAATAGTTAGAACTCCTCACGCGATTCACAGGAGATGGAAGTAGAACAGCATTCTTTAAGCACTTTCATATCACTTTCATTCTTATTTATCTGTTAATATATTTTGATTTAAACTACAAATAAAGTTCCCTAGGCTTTCGGTAACACCCGGTTCCACTGTGCTCAAGAACCAGTTTCCGAAATTAAAAGTATTACGGGGGCTGGCCTTCTGGTAGTTAGGCCAAATATGCAGAAATCTCCGTTGACACAGCAGTGCAGTACGTTAGACGACTTATATTAGCTGAAAATTGTCTTAGTGTGAAACAAAGGCAAAAATGGGGGCCTCTATTTCACCAATGCAGATATTTAATTCGTGAAGCATCGCATAATTTTAACGTTGCACGTTTTCATATCAGAATGCATGCTCTTTCAACTCTCCGTTCGCTTTCTCATTTGATTCGACAAAATGTTGTAAAAATGATATTTTCGGCCCCGCGTATGGAAAATAATAGAGAAAGAGTATATGGCTCGTCATCTGTACTTTTTTCGACAGCAAGCGACCGTGTGCTTTGCGGAGAGACGATATTGAAATGCGATGAACCTGTAAGAACACGTCATCCGTAACTTGAATTACAATTTTTCCTTTCGATCCGCCAGTGCGAGAGCGGGATTTTCCAATACTATCCCCGGGGGCGCCTGCGGAACATCACTGTGTCCATGTCATCAAAGCTAGGCCACGTATTGCGCTATAAACATGCCTCTATATTTACTTCTGAGTGCTTGCCGACATTTGCCATTGAGAGCTCGAACGGCGAACGCAGATACTCATGCTAGCTGGCCCTGATAATTGAACTTGTTTAGTTCATTCTTTTGCAAACAATATCTGCTAGGCGTTCTCCATTTTTCCTCTCACTGAAGAAATATACATGCCTGCTAGTCTTTAGGAGCGAGTAACATATTGTACTTTAATAGTATACTTGATATTGACTAATATTGTTCCAGAGCAAAGCAGAGCTACGACACGAAGGAATTGTCAGAGACATCTGATCAAGGCTACGTGTTCTCGTAATTTGGTGTGTGTGTCCTGTTAAGTAGGGTCTTAAGGAAGCAAGACGATATTCCTGTGCACACAGCGCGCTAGCAATGATGCCTGTGCGCTCGCCTGACATCGCGGTTGAAGAAATATCAAAACACCATTTTGAGTTACATGAACATGAAATTGAGAGCCAAGCAATTTTATTTACTTGTCCTTAAATTAATATCCTTGTTACGCAAAATATACCCTTAAACACGCCTTCAGGAAACAAGCGAAGACGGCAAATAACATTCGTTGCTGCCAAAAACTTGTTGCCAGTATTTTTTTAAGCAGGCGATCTCAGATTATCTCCGGCAATGAGCGGTTTGCGTGAAGCGAGACAATGTATGGCTAATTAGCTTGTACCGAGAGCTCAGTAAACCGCAGTCTGCTGCGTACACTGAGTATCAGACGACGGACGAAAAAGAGCAGCCTAACAAAGAGAAATAATGCCGACGCATGATCACGAAAGAAAAATTGCGTTATGATGCAAGTGTTAAATCTGGAAAAATAATAAGCGAAGTGTTCGTGCGCATTCAGATTTTGTTGTAGCGATTACATACAGCGCACGAAGGGGACCGGGACAAACAACCCAGAAGTGCTACACCATACTGAGTGCGGTTCAACTATTATCCTTTCATATACTACACGAAGGTAAAGTAAAACCAACGTCTCCTTCTTTTTCTATTCTATGAGAATATGCTTGAGAATATTCTTTGAGAATACTTTTGATCAATGTATGTGTACAGGAGGATTTTTAAAAGTTTTCTTTTTATCGGCACATTCGAATGTTAAGAGAAGTTTAGTTGAAGCAGCAGTCGTGCTATTTTCTCAAGTACTCTTCATCTTTTGCTCCTGCTTTGCGATACTTTGCCGAAGCGTTAAAAAGAGATGACAACAGCAACTTGCACATAAAACGTTTAGCTGATGCATATTAAGGAAGACTGCGTAGAGAGTGAGATAAACGATAATAAGAAGCAATGACTACATGCCATAAACTAGGTAACTGGTTAAATCCCTGCACAACAATATTGATTGTTGGACTAGTTCTTGTATGACTAAGCGATATAATTAGAGGAAATTAAACAAGGAACACGAAAAAATTTTAGGAAAAGTGATTGTCCTCTTCTCCATTCTTGTGTTCTTTGTTTTATTTGCGCTAATTTATCCGCAACGAATCACTCCACAATGGAAGGTATGAAAAAGAAGGCATGAAGGACAGCAGGCGATTAAAGGAGCTTCGTAAAGACACCTTAAAAGAAAAGGTCACTTAGTGACCCGTGACTTTCTCGCAGATGCTGGGTTTCTGACCTCGCCCATCAACGCATTGCAAAGTTCCGAACTCTGTGTTTGAATACGTTGAATCTACAGGGTTTCTCTCCTAATTGGGACCCTTCAATGAAAAAAAAGAAAATCTGTGCGTACATAGTAACTGTCACGAATTTGCTTTCGTCACACTGCTCATTTGTTTTGTTTTATACTGCGTTCACGTCTACTAACTTTCATAGCGTGACGGAGATAAATACCAACTGATAGCGACGCGAGTATTGCGTAAAACGCCGTCGCCCTGTCGTATGCGGAGGTAACGACCAGGGCTTGATTTATCGGGTCCCGTACCTCGGCGCTTGCTTTCGCAAGAGTGCGACAATTTTGCAACGGAGTTTTTTCGACAAAACGGTAGCTCTGCGAGTTCCTCGAACCCATAATTCATAGCCTAAACAGACTTCTCTCGGCAGTAAGTTTCGACACGGACTCATCACAGCCTAGGGAGCTACTTTCTGCAGTAATTTCGTTTGGGATATTGGCCATGGGTCTGTCTACCTCCGTCTCTGAGAGCTGCGTCACTCGCTTGACGTGAGCTTCTTCCATTTATCATTAATTGCGACTCTAAGTTGATTATGTAGATGAATATTTACGAATATGGTTGTTGCCATGCTGACACATATACTGCTCGTCTTGTAGTGCGCTTGCCCAATGCCTGGAAAACCCCTAGCTTTCCATAAAACTTACTGTTAGCATGCCTCTACTAAAATTTTACCTTGGTGCCTGCAATGTACGCAGCCGTCAGGTTCCGAAACCAACTTTTAGCGTTAGGACAAAGATGTAAGGCAAAGAATAACAAAAGTATGGTTTCACTAAAATGGATTTGCCTACAAGATAGCAAGAACGATTTTCATGAATGTCTGCAGCAAAAATTATAACGTATAAGTCGCCAAAACAGATATCTTCCGCGCATCGAAATAAATGTCATCTCGCTACATTTCTAAGAAGATAGCATGAATGAGACATTGATAATTTTGCCAAATGATGTTTTGTGCAGTATGTTGCTAAATATCGCTAAAGAAGAAATTATTTATTTTAATAAGCATTTTGTTTCGAGAAGACGCTCTCCTTCTTCATGCAGGACAACAAGAAAGGGCTATTTCTTCGAAGTGCGCGCGCAACAAACCGATGCAAAACATTTTTTTTTGTGGCACGATCCTTGGACGGCACCTTACAACTTGTAATTTATAACTGAAACATTGTAATGAAACCTAGTCAGGGGGCCTTTAAACGTTACATGTGGTACCTCACTTGGTGTAATGAGTACTTTGTATCCATACAGCTTTCACGCTACGTTTTGCGTTTTTTTTTGTAAGGTGTTCTAGCCCCTCTTGGTGTGCCTATCTCACGTAATGTTTCTTGCCTCCTCAACCAGGGTGTTCTGACACTTGCACTTTCGTGGACATAAACGTCATAACAGAGGAGCTATCTCGCTCACCATCCTAGAAGTTGATGCGAGTCACTCGGCCGAGAAAAAGCCCACATGCTTAACGAAAATCCTAGCGAAGCTCGTGGAGCAGCAAAAGAAAGGCCCTGGCCGATTCCGAGCAGCGTCTTATAGGATGTTACTTGGTCATGCGCGCTGCAATCAATACTCACTCAGGAAGGCGGGTCACGCCCGGAGGCCTCCCGTCTGCTGACAGCGACGGAAGACGGCTAACACGATGATCCATCGATTTCCGACCCATGGATCTGCCTCACCAAGTCTACACGGATGCTACGCCAATCAGAACGGGACACAGGACTAAGGAAGCGGTGTATGTACTTCCGTGACGTAACGCTTCAGGTTTCAGAAAAGCGCGCGTTCTTGTAGCACCAATGCCTTTGACAACATTACGAATTAACGTGTCCACTGTTAGTAAAAACAGCCTGTATTCTCTATCTTTCAACCCGCTCCTCTTTCCCTCTCTCATTCTCTTTCCCTCTCTCGTCATACGTGCTTGGTTTTCGTAAACGGCAGACGGTTCCCCGTCAATGCATTGTAATGCGCTTGTTTCTGTGTGGGCATCATCATGTACGTGAAATATTCCGCGGTGGTTGTAAGCCGCCCTTTGCGGGTGGACCTTAAGTTTACTGCAGTTATCTCTCAAGGTCGTATCAATGTCAGCGTCTTGTGAGTGCCACAAAGAGAGAAAGGGAGAGAGAGAGAGAAAGAGCGCGAAAGATAAAGGACACTTTTTGAGTGTGAAAGACGAAGGGGTCTTTTCTTGTATATCAGTAAGCTCGTACCTACTAGCCAAGCACCGAGTTTTACTGAGATAAAGGAGAGACAGGGATGTTAACCCGAGGAGATCTCCAGCTGGCCACCTTGTACTAGACAAGGAGAAACGTGGTCTGAAGAAATGCAGTGTCACAAAATAAAGACACCCACCTTTGTTCTTCCAAACGACGCACAGAAACGAGAAACACGACGCACAGAGTGTAATTAACACCGCTGCCGAACTCGACTGCTCCTTACAATTCTTGCAACACGCGTAAGGGCACAGCTGCGCTGTATTGTGATTGAGGCGCGCACAATTCACGAAAAGGTTTGCTTGTTCACAAACTTTCACCGACAGCGTCTACAGTGCCGCCGTGTGCCCATATTGTGCAAGTGGAATCCTGCGAAACACTGTGAGCACCCTGAATTGAGCAGCTAGTGTTTGCGTTTCTTTCCCATGCCTACTCTTTCGCTTTGGACTCTGCGTCTGCACTCGCAGCATAGCGGCTCGGGTGTGCCCTGGTCGACAGATGTCGCAGCTGTAAGAAAACAATGGACAAAGGGTGCGAACAGTGTCGGCACAATTTGCCCGGTTCGTTTGTCGCGTATACTGCACGCTTTTCTCACGCTCGCAACAGCTGCTCCCACACAAGCTATATAGGCTAATTTGTTTTACTTTGTGATCATTGAGCATACTTTTTATTACACTGTTTCTCCTGTGACAAACAGAAGCAATAGTTTTTTTCTTGTACTTTAACATTTGTAGATGACATGCAATATCTTGCCAACAGCGTTAGGAATAGCACAGCCTACCAAAACGACGCACGCTGCTTTGCGCAACGAAGAGTATGGCGTAATGAACGCGGGCCCACGCAGTTTGCGAGCTCGCTCTATTCTACCCTGATGCATAAGCCCCGAGAAAATCTCATTCGCGCAATACGCGTCGCAGTTTTTCCACGAAACGTTTCCTTAGGTAGCAGCAAGCTAAATTCTAAATGTCATCGTGGAAAATACTGAGTTGTATGAGTTTTGCAATGAGTCGTATGAGCTGTGCAATGAATTAAAAAATTCCAAACCAGAGGTATTCAAGATCTCGTAGAGACTTTTCTTCTTAATATAGCTTCTGCATATCGCGAGTTCTTTAGAGCAAGCCGGCTTGAAAATTTTTTTTTTTTTGTGAGAAATTTATTTTCCGTTTTCCAAGAATACCTCGTGTTGAACTCAACATAAGTATCGTTATGAAGGTTTTTTCAGATATGCATTCCGTACACTTTTACAGCGAAAGCTGTTATGAGATCATTTCACCGGCCGTTTTTGGTGCCGTAGTTGTCCGCCGCCGCCGCCGCCGCCGCCGGTGTCCGTAACCAGTATCGCTCGAAATAAGAAAAAAAATCACAGCATATCCACGGGGTGAATGATGATGAGTGGGGCGAAGCTACGGAGGGAATCATCTGTAAACCGTGAAACTCTTCCGTGAAATGCGCCCAGTACATAATATAAAGAGTGTGAAACATCGTGTGCATATTAAACATCAAACTTTTATTGTACTGTTGGTTTACGTGGTCCCTTCATTATCACTTGGGATCGGTGAAATGCAAGGAAGAAGTCCGCTCCCGAGCGAAAGAGCGCCAAGAGCGACCGCATTCCCCGCTCGCCCTGTGCGAATTAAAGGCAAGGCTAGAGGGAAGACAGGACGCGCGTTCCACGACGCGAGGTCGGTAGCATGCCCAACGAAAGCCAACGGAACGCGATCGTGCAAGTGCTCCGGCTTCGCATCGCCTCATGGTTCCATTTAGCGTCCCAAAACCAAACATATTGCTCAAGGTGTGCCTTGCGTTTTTCGTAGAAATAATTTCTTTATCATGTACATTAAGACGAAAAGTTGAAAGCTCACTAGAGTGTATCGCCCGCAAAGTATGTCTTTTAGTGTGATTTAACTCTCGTACGGCAGGGTCCTCGCGCCGTTGCCGGTCCACCTCGCCCGTTGACGATCGGGCGAGGTGGCTAAATACAACTACTACTACTACACTTTAAGAAGAACATCTGGCGTTCTTTCGTTCTGCTTTTACAAAACATCTGGCGTCTTTCGTTGGTTTATTTCATCAATCAACGGCGTTTTGAACAAAATTTTTATTGTTTAATCACGCACAGGAGAAATCTCACCAGACACTACCTTGGAGGTAAAATATTCCAGGATGGAACGAGGTTCTAACCTGGGCTCTCTGCGTGGGAGCCCAGTATTCAACCTCTGAGCCATGCCGGTGCTTGAAACTGCTTTGCAAAAAGGTCCTATACAGGCTTCATGTCGGGAAGGAACCACATTAGCATATGAAATATAGCGTGGTAGAAGAGTAAAATAAGCACCAAGCGTCGCACAACGCGAATTCTGTAACCAGGCGTCACACAATGGGAATTGCGCAACGAGTAGGTTGTTGAATGCTTCCAACCCATTACAAAGGACTCTGCCATAATTCTTCATCGTCATCAGGCACAGCATCAACAAAGTGCGCATAATGCCTTACATGCGTTTAGCAGGTACCAATGCTCTCCGTAGATTGACGAAAAAGCACCAAGCGTCGCACAACGCGAATTCTGTAACCAGGCGTCACACAATGGGAATTGCGCAACGAGTAGGTTGTTGAATGCTTCCAACCCATTACAAAGGACACTGCCATAATTCTTCATCGTCATCAGGCACAGCATCAACAAAGTGCGCATAATGCCTTACATGCGTTTAGCAGGTACCAATGCTCTCCGTAGAATGACGAAAAATGGCACAGTGCCTGCTGCCCTACTTCTAAAAAATTACAATGATTTATAGCGTAGTGGGATCCTCGCAAGTGCACTTGTATTGGTTGCCAACGAAGCCCATAAGCGCATGATCCATTTCCTCGGGGTCATCCTGCAGCAGCCACCTAATCGATGGGCCATCTTTTGCGACTCCAGGTCAGCCTTACAAACACTACGGTTTGCTTTACGGCACGGATTACACGAACAATCCGTGTACAAGATAAGGCACGACCACCACCAAGCACTCGAGGAAGAACATGATATTATATTTCAATGGTTGCCGAGTCATTGCGGAATTGTCGGCAATGATCGCGCGGATGAAGCTGCACGATCGGCTCATGACCAAGATCTGCGGACACCCATACCACTCTTGAGAACAGACGCCGCGTGGCGACTACAATCACTTGCACGCCGTATCACTCTTCTGCAATGGAATACGCCGGGCTTTTCCAACGCGCGCCTGTATTCGATTGACCCAAATTTGCAACTTCGTTTGCCATCAGGGCTCTCAAGACGCGATGCAACTTTACTGTGCCGCATGTGGTTGGGCGTGGCATTTACGAATGCATATTCGTGCCTCATTGGAATGGCCAGCAGTGCGGCATGCAACATTTGCGCCTGCGAGGAGACGCTTGAACACATTCTATGCCACTGCCCATCATACCAAGCTCAACGACGTAGTATGGAAGTCAAGCTCCGTCACCTGGACTCAAGACCGCTGACAGAAAAGAAGATCTTGGGACCTTGGCCTACGGTCTCGCATATGCGCAAGGCCACGAAAGCCCTCTTGTGCTTCTTGAGGACCACCGGACTTCACGAGCGCCTGTGAACTAACAGTGCGAGTTCGTGTTGTGTAGTTCATTCATCCCTTTCTTACTCTTCTTCTTTCTTCTTTACCCTTTCTTTTCTATTATTTCCCCTTCCCCCACCCCAAGTGCAGGGTAGCCAACCGAGCCAAAGCTTGGTTAACCTCCCTGCCTTTCCTCTTCTTACCTCTCTCTCTCTCTCTCCTCGGGGTCTCAGTAAAATTACAATGATTTATAGCGTAGTGGGTTCCTCGCAAGTGCACTTGTATTGGTTGCCAAGGAAGCCCATAAGCGCATGATCCATTTCCTCGGGGTCTCAGTAAAGTTCTTCGCCCTACTCCCCCCCCCCCCCCCGTCTCTCTTCCACGTCAACGTATGTTATACAGCATGACGGGAGATGGAAATAGCGACCGGGCGTCACCCAATGCAAATTACATAACTGGTGGGCCGTTTAAAGCTTCCAACCCATTACAAAGGGCTGAGTCATAATTCTTCATCGTCATCAGTCGTCGCGTCAACAAAGTGCACATAATGCCTTACAGACGTGTAGCTGGTGCGTCGCTTCCCCGCAGAATGACGAATAATGGCTTAGTAGGTGCTTCCCAACTTCACAAAAATTGTGATTTATGGCGTAGTGGTACCTTTCTAGTGTACTTGTATTGTAGCACCAAGAGAGCTTACAACGGGCTCTAGATAAGCCGCTCTTCCAGCTTTCGCTGTGACTGTGCTGCGGTTTTAGCGCAGGCCTGGCGTTTTTTGTTGCGGCGCATCCAAGAACCACCAGAAACAAGTTTATTTTATTTAGGAGATCCACAGGAATATGTTGATGCTGGGAATGTAAGCAGGGCCCGTTACACTCTTCAAACATAATGAATATGAACTCAAATTAAAGCAGTCGTTAGTGCACTAGCGGAAGGCAATAGGAACAAATAAACGTCAGATATGCGAGCCAGATAACAAAAAAAGTAATAACAGCCTGTTAACGAGATAATATATAGAAAAATAGAACACAAATTGAGCTCATGATAATGCCTGACTACAGACACGAAATAAATCACATAAATAGAATGAAATGTCAGATCATATATTCATAGTTGATATGAGTCCCCAGGATACAACGAAGCTTATCTATACTGCGTGTATCTATACTGGCCTAATACAGAAAAATAACTGCAGTACTCTCATGTTGAAAAAGTAAACTGTCCTACAACGTTCAATACAATTCTCGAATGAATAGGGTTATTTTTTTATCTAGAACACATTTGGGAGTAGCTTTCTATTCTAGCAACTACCGCGCTTCCGATCAACGTGGTAGATTTCTTTATACGTTTATGATGAGGTATTTAAACTCCCGCAGCTGGTCGTCGCAGAATGTTTCCAGAGTTACGTGAACCATTTAAAGCTTCACACGTCGATTCATAACAGCATTGACAATTGTGCCTACACTACCATTATGAGCGTTTTGTCTCGTCTATGCAGATTACGGCTGGGCGTCGCAATCACCAGTGTCTATGCGTTCCGCATAGGGACGGCCGACATCGAAGCCTGTGTACACTGCGGCGATGAAGAGAGAATTCGACATATTCCGTGTGACTGCCCGCACTACAGTACAAAGTGATGATCCCTTTGTAACGCGCTCAGCGAGTTGGACGACCGTCGTTGGTCGGTGGAAAGAATCTTTTGTCATCCAAAGAACTTCACGTCGCACCTTTTCGTTTTACACGATGCTCAACATCTTACTTTATTATTATGCGCACTCATTAAATCTCATCAGTAATATTCAAATGCTACGGTCGTTGAGATATCATTACAAAATAAAAGCCCTGCTGCGTTTTCTGTATTCCACCGGCCTATGTGAACGACTCTGATTGGAACGCTCTTCCTGGCTTTCGTTTTCATCTCTCTCTCTCTCTCTCTGTCTGTCTAACTTTTTTTTTGGAGGGGGGGGGGGGGGGAGAGGAGTTGGGCGGGGGGCTGAGGCCACCCCTTAGGAAAGCGGCATGCCATGGTATATTTTCTTTCAGTGCGGTGTTCCTCATGCAGCATAATTACGTTCATAAAACGCAAGACTTGAAAAAAGAGCGGTGACCCGATGACTATTGTATGTCTTGTGTTCTTCGTATTCCCGTGTGCTGGACCTACAGTTTAGAATTACGATAATTACCTAAGTATAGTCGTCCTTCTTCACATCCATGTTCTATATCAATTCCCATTCAAAGTTTGTGGAGCGGGACCACAAGCTCTACCATCACAGTTGTTCTCTCAGAAAAGAAAAAAAAAAGAAAGAGAAAGAAACGAAGCAGCGGAGACCGCAAAGGACCACGAAGGCAATCGTATAGCCGAGCTGCACCATGTGCGTTCACGCGATCCCGTTATTGCCTAAGGCTTTAGCTTTCGCCTCGCTAAGGCAATCAGTGCGGTATGTGCGCCGAGGTACCTAGTCGGGGCAGGTCAGTATAAAGAGCGGCTGCATCCAAATTGAAAATTAAGTCAGCACCCGAGGCGAAAATTAAAACGTCTCTCCCGATTAACGCAGTTGATGACCGCCAAAGGCAGCGTCTCTTTTTCTTCGCGTCGCATGCGTTGGACGGCGTCTTGAGCCGATCAGCAAAACGCTGCCTCGAGATCCGAGACAAATGGTGGAATTGTGGATGACATAAAGAAAGCGGAGTAAGGGTGCACGACAAATATAAAATTACAAACACCGCGTGCCCTGTTTGCTTGGTGCAAATAGATCTCACTGTTGACGCTAGTAGAATTTATTTTTGCATCTTTTCACCTCCTTTTCCAATTACATTTTGTCGACAACAGGTTCAGTGACTTATTTGTGCGTAACTCTATTGAGAAAAATGTGTTTTCAGTTTTGTTGCAGAAAAAGAATTATTAACATGCAAACACCATTCGTCAATAACGAACGACAGCATGGATAAGCCAGAAGATGTCATAAGGCCGACAACGGCACAAATGTGTTGCACTTTAATTTTGCTAGGTGTGTTTCAGCAGACTGATACCAATAAAGAAAGCCATTTCAGAATTCACGCGGTCCGTTATGAATTTTCCTAAGACGACTCGAAGGCGAAAGCCATATTCTACTTTTTTTTCCTCTGTCAATTGCATTGATACTCTTACACTTTCGCCCGCTTGTTTTAAGCCCGTTTATGAGCCCAGCAGCATGCCTCAGCGCCCTTTGGAACGCTGTACTGGTGTGTGCTATGTTTACACGAAATGTAAGGCTATGAAGTAGCACCAGTACAAGCAATACAGCAGTGACGAAAGAGAACGTCATTCTTTATCGACAGCGAAAAAGCAATGCTCTTTGAATGCAAAAAAAAAAAATAAAGGTAGCGCGTTGACATCTTTATCATGAGCTCGTAAACCGCTCGCCTTCGTCGTGATACTTTTAAGAGACAAAACGAGCTAGACGGCATCTCTTGCCCGCTTGCACCGTCAGTTAGCGTTTGAAATAACCAACTTGTGTTATAAAACAGCCGTAACACGTAGGCATTTCCCTCTACAGTGACACGGACAATCTTGAATGTCAGCAGTTGCTTTTGGCCAGCACGCCTAAACAGCCATAGGTTTATTTTTATTCATTACAACTTTCTAAGGTCCACCTGAGGACACCGAACAGGTGAATGTTCACAGAAACAAATTCTATTGCTGCGGATGTCGACAGAGCGGTAGAAAGCGTAAGCATCCGAACACGTCTTGGGAACAACGTAAATATACGTATAAACGCAAAACACTCACAGTGGTAAGAAAGCGTCGGAATACAATCGCCGACCAAAAATAGCAAATATGCAGTCATAAGAAAAACGAATCTACCTGTCAACGCTGAGGAACCTGCAGAAACCGATGCCTTCACCGGTATTGGAGCTCCTGTGGCACCATACAGCAGCACAGCGACTACGTACCGCAATTATACAATGGGACTACATAGGCGAATTAATGATTTACTATCGTGCGCATCTTAAGTACGATTAACAATATTGTCGTAGCATTTGCAAGAAAGCGGAAAGCAGGGGACCAGGCCAACAACCGGATGAGAACTAAACGCGCGTCTGCGCGTTAGCTGCGGCCGCCGAAGAGCAGTGGCGCAGTTTTCGTGCTTCGTCATTGGTCAGAGCAATGATTTCTTTGAGCCTTATTGACGCGATCAGCCGGCCATGAGCGGTGAGTGATAAGGACACGCTTGATAGCGCCCCAGGGTTCCAGCTGTGGCCCCAGTTTAGCACATGTGTGAATATGCCATTTCACGGCCGCCACTGTAGCTCTAAGGGCCCGCTCACGCTAGCGGCAAGCCTGCCGCAACGGTGTGGTGCCGCAGAACGTCCGCCGTCGCCGCACGTGCGAGAGCTGTCCTACTTGCACGGCAAGCTTCGCCGGCAAGCCTCCGAAAAACATGGCCGCACTGCCAAAAGCGGTTGTCGTCCACTTCGAATCTATCAAGTGGCCGCCGTGCGCTCTATAGCGTGTAAGCTCCGAACTCGTGCTTCCATTTGCTTTAGATTCATGTCCTTAAGCTTCGACAGTAATGTATTCGTGCCGACTCGGCCCGGTTTTGGAGAGCCATACTCAAATAATCGATGCTGTAGGCTTAGCGAGTCGAGAAGGGCGCTTCCGAATGCTCGGAGGACATAGATTACGCGTTTGTTAGTTGCTTCTAATCCTCCATAGCTGACGCTACTTGACCTGGCGCCAGCTTGGGGACACTTTATTTGGTTTTACGCGACGCTTTCTTTAATGCCGGACAGACTAAAACGCTTTATTGACTGCTGGAACCATGCCTGGCAACGACACGGACGACATCCGCACTTTTAGCGTGAAAAGCGCGGAAAAAAAAGCAAGCAGCTCGAAGCCTCCCGCGACAGACGCACACGACGCGGAAAGCCGAAAGCAGACGACGCGGCGCGCCGTAGTCATGGCAACCGCTCCTCCGTCGCTGATTGGCCACGTCGCTCTGCGGCAGACGGAGAACGGCACGAAAATGGGTCTCGGACCTATTCTTCCAACGGCAAAGAACGGCTGACGTGCGCGAACAAAATCGCTTGCGCACGGCAGCCTGAGAACGTCAAACGGCAAACGGCAAGCTGCCGTGCCGCTAGCGTGAGCGGGCCCTAACTCACGAAACTTCGCCTGTGCCTGCACACACCGGTATCATAGTTCTTCACCTAGGAATTCAAAACGGAACGCCCCAATTTCGTAATATTCACGAACATGTAGCGACTTTTCCCAATCAGTTACATGTATCATTCCCTCAATGGTGTTAAAACATTGACAACGCATTAAGGTACCTTTAATCGGCATGTACGTGGTGTATATTAGCTACCAGTCATGAAATACAAACAATGGTCGCTAGTTAATTATGACGCCATAGAAGCTGCAAAACGCGCTTAGGACTGGGGGAGGGGACAGCGGGTGTTGTCCTTTGCCAGGGACGATTTCACAGGGTTTTTCGTTCGAACTAATGAGCGCATGTGTAGGAGAACTCGGTTACCGTTTCGAAACGCCTATAGTTTTCCACATTACTAAACATTGCATTTCGATGGAGACGAAATGGACCACTAGCATTTCGATGCAGACGAAATTCTAGAGGCCCGTGTAGTGTGCGACGTTAGCGCACGTTAAAGAACAACAGATGGTCGAAATTTCAAGAGCTCTCCACTACGGCGGGCCTCATAGTAATATCATGGTTTTGGCACATAAAATCCCACATAATATTACCAAATTTGCCATGAACAAGACTACAAATATTTCACAAATGAAATCGAAATGCGTCCTCATCTATCAGTTAGTTGCACGGCTTCAACCTTTTTTCTGCTTTCTATTTCATGTTGTTCTGCACTATACTGTACGCTTAATGTAACAGTTGTACGTGGCGCCATGTAGTACACATTTTTGCCTTCTGTAACTTTTTTTTGTATATTGAATTCCAATTTGAGAGCGCATGTATTGCGCTGCTGCAGCAGTTCGTCTGAATCACCCAATTTGTCAATTCGTGGTGACGTGGCGTGACGTCTCAGGCGAGCAGTGACGATCTTTAAGAATGCGTAAGGTGACGGCTTCGAGGTAACTTTGACACAGCGATGTTCCAGATGGCGTGCACCCCGAAATTTCTATTTCTAATATTGTGTCTTGTTGAAGGTTCTATATTGGAGGCTGTCAGCTTTCTAATCGACCTGAATTCTTTCGTTCTGCTTTTTTTCTGTTTGTTCTGTTAGGCCAGCTGTCTGTCACAGTCCTCATCTAGCTGTTTATTTTACTTCCGCCATTTGTCGCCCGACGATTTGCGTAGCTGTTTGTAGTCTGCATGTTAATTTACCTTTTAAGCCCCACTTTTTCCGCCCTTCCATTTTACGCGATGCTCAACATCTTACTTTAATATCATGCGCACTCATGAAATCTCATCAGTAATATTCAAACGCTGCGGTCGTTGAGGTATCATTAGAAAATAAAAGCTTTGAAAACTTCATAAAAATTTTGCCCGAGACACCACGCTACAATGTAACAAATATTTGAAGCCTTATTGAGCGATAGAGCAAGAAAACCCGGAAAACCATAAATTCATATCGAGATATGTTCTTTTTGTTTTTTGCCTCGTTGGCTTTCAAAAAAAAATTGTCCTGGCGGTAGTTGCGGCGAGGTAAAAAAGTTCAGCCTGTTTCTTTTAGACATCTTGCACCACAAAAATGGGGCATTTTTACTGATTCTAAACCAGCTCTGCAATGTCTTCGAACTGCTCTACGTCGTGGGGCTCAAGACCAATTGGCGCTGAAAATAAGACAACTGTACCATCAACTAATAGACGAAGGACATGCTATAACTTTTCAGTGGTCGCCAGGCCACTGCGGCATCATCGGTAACGAGCATGCCGACGATGCAGCTAAGAATGCTCACGAAAATGGCGTGATGGAACCTATCCCACTATCAAGAAGCGACGCAGCAGCAAAGATTAATACGCTTGCTCATGATGTCGCAAGGTCTATGTGGAACACGCCCGGTTTTCACCACACTCGTCTTCACCGCCTGGATCCATGCCTACGACTCAGTATTCCATCTGGCCTGCCCCGATCCGAGACGACCCTTCTCTGCCGCATGTGGCTTAGGGTGTCTTTTACGAATGCCTTTGCGTGCCGCATCGGAATGACAGATAGCGCTGCATGTGACCATTGCGGCAATGACGAAACCATTGAACACATTTTATGTCAGTGCCCTCGGTACAGCTCTGAGAGACAGTCCCTCTCAGCAGTGTTTGCTCGCCTCGACGACCAGCCGCTTTCTGAGCAGTCAATCTTGGAATGTCGGAAAGATCGAGCTCTACGCCAGAAAGCAACGAAGGCGCTGATGAAGTTTCTGCGAGCGACCCGCCTCGTTGAACGATTGTGACACTCCTGCGTGTGTGTGTTTGCGCTTCCCTCCCTCCCTATCCCATCCCTCTCTTTCTTACTTTTCTGTCTCCCCTTACCGCTTCCCCAGTGCAGGGTAGCAAACCAGATATGTTTTCTGGTTAACCTCCCTGCCTTTCCGCATTACATTTCTCTCTCTCTCTCTCTCTCACATCATATCAGAATCCTGCTGACATCGCAATTTCAATTCGTGTGAGGCCGACATTAGGGTTATCGAATCCTGCTTAACCAACACAGCATATAAAAAAGCCTGAATTTATTAAGAGGCCAAACTTTATATGTGTGTAATTTTTGGGAGTGTTTCTGCATGCCTCCGACCGCGTTTTATTACCGCTAACACCTTTGTAATTATGGCCGCAATTTTATTGCAACAGAAAATATATAGGTACCTCAGGCGCATTTTTGTCGTCGCCGTCGTCGTGAGGTTCCGTACAAAGCCGAAGGTTGACAGCATTTCCCCGCGCGTCGAATGTTGTATGTGCGAGTGAAGGCGTGCGATGGCAGCCGACGATCGCGGCTCAAGAGGACAGGAAATGCGGCCGCCGTCTCCCGAGTACCGGACGGGAGGTGGGAAGGGGGGGGGGTGCAGGGGCGCTGCGTGGCTTCGGCAGTAAATGCATAGCTTGAGCGGCCAGATGATATATTAGAGCTTGGCGGGGCGAAGACTAAAGCATCACCTCCTTTATAAGGTGACCGCGGTTCGAGCATTTCTGTACTGCCTGAGCCTGTATTTGGAGATTAAGCACTCCAGTGCTTCGTTGATTTTATCCTTCTATAAGGAAGGAAGGAAGGAGAAGGAGAGAAAGGAAAGGCAGGGATGTTAACCAGTCTAGAAGGACCGGTATGCTATCCTACACTGGGGGAAGGGATGGGGGAGATATAAAGATAGAGAGAGAGAGCACGCACGCACAAAAGGTCACACACATCTCACAGTCATGCTAACGTCGTTAGTCTATAGCCACCGGTGCAAGTTTGATGCCTTCAAGAAGTTGAGCACTGCCTTCGTCGCCTTCACCCGCGATGACCTCTCAGGCCGACATTCCAGAACGGTTTCTTCCACCATCGGTCTGGGATCAATGCGAGCAAGAGCGACTGCGAGGGATTTTCTCTGCACATTGTAGCGAGGACAGTCGCAGAAGATGTGCTGTAGTGTCTCCTCGCTGCCACAGTTGTCACAAAACGGGTTGTCAACCCTGATAGGCAATGAACACGCCGACAATGCTGCTCGATGATCTCTTCAAGGTGACCGGCTCGAGACAATACCCCTATCAAGGACCGATGCTGCTAGCCAACTTCGAGTGGCTGCACAAGAAATGACTTCCTCCACTTGTAATACAGCAAGCAGACTGCACAACCACCACCGCCACTGCCCGACCAATTTGAGTCTTCAGACACCTACGGGACTACGCCTAAATGATGCCACTGTGCTTTGCCGTTTATGGCTCAGAGTGGCTTTCACAAAGTCATTCAGCTTTCGTATCCAGTGAATTGATCACAAGAATAATGTTGATAAAGATAAAGTTGTAATGACAACGAGTTCAAAATTGAACTGTAGCCTACACATTCAAGCATTTTGTCGTTCAATCCAGAACTCATAATGTCTAAACAAGGATTGCGCATTGAAATAGTCGGCTCAGTTCAAGATAATTCTATGGCTTCTAGTAGACAAGCATAAAAAAAGAACCTCATCTCCCGCTAAAGGGGACCATGAGGCGATGCGAAGCCAGAGCACTTGCACGATCGCGTTCCGTTGACCATGCTACCGACTTCGCGTCGTGGAACGCGAAGAGGAACTCTACGTGCGTCGTGTCTTCCCTCTAGCCTTGCCGTTTATTCTCACAGGGCGAGCGGGGAACGCGGTCGACAGGCGCGCGAGAAGGGGGGAGCGTAGGGGAGGAGAGAGAGGGGGGGAAGGGACGCGCATGCGCTGGCGCTCATCGCGGCGTTGCGCAGGAGAGAATGGGGCGCGTGAGAGGGGGGAGAGGAGGTGTGTTGAGAGGAGATGTGCGGAGAGGGTTTGCGCATGCGCAGTACGGGTGGTCACGCCGCACACCACCACCGGATTGAACTCCGCCATAAGATGCCTCGCATAAAAAAACCACTCCATGCGTCACTGTGCATTTATGGGATAGGATTCCTCAAAACACTTCACATTACTAGATAGACGCACTCACCCATTTAATTTGTACAAGAACCGGTTTATATTGATGAAGTTCGCGAAGACTATGTTTTTGAATATCGCAGAATAGAATCATGATTAGCAGCGGCAATATACTCACGCTTTTTTTCGTGCAATTAAGCCTTCAAATTACAACACGTGGCGCGTAGAAAAGTAGCACTTTCCTATAATTTGTCATCTGTCGGAAAAGTGCTGCGTTACTTGCGCCCAGAAAACAAAGCCTTTGGCCGAGAAGTAACGCAAGTGATAAATGAAAGAAACGTTGCTTTTGTAATAAAAAAGCAGATGTATAGCAACAAATTAAAAAATGGTTCCACAGAAGTTCACAAAACTATCGCTCTTATATAGCCCTGTTCTTGCGAGTTGCCCGGTGCATAGCTGCGGAAGAAAAACAAGGCGCTTCCTGCTCTGGCGGAAACTCCAGTGACCCGGAAGCTCGCTTCCTTGCGTAGCTGCATTGTGTTTCCCAAAGCCTAACATCCTCCTCTTCAAGGGATTTGTTTTGCTTGCAACTCATGCCTTTGGATAGCTTAATGTTGTTTTTTTTTCTTCCACTCTAATACATGCTCTTTATTAGCCTTTCTGCAAAACTTCGCCAGCAGTCAGGAAGAAGAAACTTGCTAATGATTTGCGGACGGCGCAGTTACCTTGATTAGTCTGCAGTTAGAATTATTACCATTATATGGGTCAGACCCCGAGCGCGATGCCGAAGTGAGGCGTGGTTTCACGATAGTATTTTTGCCAGCACCTGAGCATTGTCTGTTTGTGAGCTGTTTTCGCTTGAATGCGCGCTTAGTGGGTGGTGAAAACTTATTTCGTTGCAGTACAATTTCAGCGGAGAAGCGCCGAGTAGTCGGAGGTTCTTGGCTTGCGGTGGGGAGGTGTGGGGGGGGGGGGGGGGGGCTCAGTTCAGGGCTCCGCTTACAGCAGCCGCTGTGCGGCCTCGCTCAATTAGACTCAGCAGATCTTCTAGGTTCTCGCTGGACAGCAGCTCTTCTCATCGCACCGCTATAGGATTTTGTATTGGGGGTAAGGTTGTAATGGCCTGACATGCCTACGTGATGCGGTATAGGGTAGCTTTAGCTGAGCACCATGAGCAGCGAGGATGGGCATGAATTCTGTTTGAATCAACGACAAGCCTCATGAAAGTGAAATGAGGATATTTGGCAGAGAATATGTTTATAAACTTGTACATAAACAGTTACATGGTCTCTTATGTATTCGCCTAAGACGAATCGAAGGCGAAAGCCATCTTCTATTTTTTCTCAGTCGATGTATTGTTCCTCCCCCGCCCCCCTTCGAAAGCTTTCTGCCCCTGACGTTGTTTTGTACTGCTTCCATGACCAGCCCACCTTTGACAAAGCGACAATGTCATGTGATTACGCCAACATGAGAAGTCATGATGACGTCACAAATTTTGGCGCTGTGTGATGTAATGATGACGTCATATACGGCGACGTTCTAACGTGATAATTTTTTGCATCTCTCGTGTGGACACAGACGCCGCGGGATGCTGACAGTAAATCTTCGCGTTTGATGAGCCATCTAAAGCTTTCGCCTTAAAAGTTAGGCTGCCTGGAACACTGACGTAGAAGTGCTTGCCTTCTTGCCGGGACTGCTCTGCAAGACGCAGTGCGTCTTGCAGAGCAGTATCGGCAGAGCTGTGAAACGCTCTTTTGCAGGCAAATATTAGGAAAGCAATTTTTCAAAAAGAGAAAAAAAGTATTAACAACGGGAGAAACTTCTCTGAGAAACCCGCCAGTAGTGTGCTCCAAGTTGTACATATAGTTGTCAAAAGTTCTGCCACAAAAGAAATGGAGCAAGTGCTCCTTTCCCAACATACGTCAGAACGTCTCGAGAATGTCGTTTAGCGTTTTGTATTTTACAAATTTATTACTTTAGTCTATGCAGCGGCAGGGAAAGTCAATTAAAAAGTAGGCGGGCAACCAGGTCTTGCTTTGTAAATGTATACTTTAATCGTACGGTTCTCCCGAGTTTTTGCGGAAGGTCTGCTTTAACGAGGTTCTCTCGAAAGTGCTCCGTGTGAGCGCGCGATCTATGGCACCACGTTGTAAGAGGCCATTTCCATCTTCGTACAAAGAGGTCGTGGCAAAATTCCCGTGAAAAGAGACCTAATTTGCTATATTTGCATAAATGCCCCGCAAGCGTGACTTCTCAACATCTCCAAAACGCCAAGGGAGCCAAAAAAAAGAGCAAAGAATAAAAAGTGCTGCGGAATGACACAGCACAATCTGCGAGGCACAGAAGAATACGCCGCTTCAAATCACATAATGCACGCAACGAAGCAGCGGGCTTGCATTGTTCGGAATGACTCGACAAAGTGGCGAACATGCCACTCGTCAGGACCTTTTTAGAGGGCCGCCTGTCTGGGAGAATATGTGAACTTCGCTGACAAATGAATAGGGAGGGCGCCATTTGCTGCGGGTACGTCGGCTATTTGACGGCTGGGAAAAGGGCGCGTAGCGGTAAGGACAGCCATGGAGGGTGCTGGGACCGCGCCTATTCGGGCATTCTTTAGCTACAATTTCATCCAGTTCTTTCCATTCGTGTATATGCCGTTAAGTGGTGGGACCCGGCAACCGCGGCAGTGAGTGCTTATGGTACGAGTACGAGTGCTTATGGTACGAGTCAGACAAAAAGACAACGAAATGTGAAAAGAAAGAAACATCATTTCTGACTACAACACTCTTTGAGAGGCGTGAAGAAAGAAAACCTGAAGTTGGGAAAGCAAGTTTACGAGCTTTTACTCTTTTTTTTTATTTCTTTCCTAAATGACAGCTCTGTTATGAGTGCCCTTGGATTCAGAGAACAACTTCTTTACCCGACCAGACTCCATCCTTTATATAGTGGTCCGCACACTGAGTGAAGTCCTTTGAAAGTTTAACGCCAAACCTAGCACCTATGTCGAATGAAGTACTGTCGGCCGCAGAAGTTTGCGGGATGTGCAGCGCGTGGCCGAGCGACGGAAAACTGCATTGCTGCGTCACCTACCGTGATGCGGCGGGTATTGAGGCTATCGGTCGCAGCTTCCGCGATTAGATCCGGCAACGGCACGTTGTCGAAACGCGCCGTCGCTAATCACCAAGGCCGATAGCCTCAACACCCGCCGCATCTCGGTAGGTGACGCAGCAATGAAGTTTTCCGCCGCTCCGCCACGAGCTGCACATCCCGCAAACTTATGCGGCCGACAGTACATATGTTCCTTCCACTCGTATGTCCAGCACTTAATCTCAAATATTGCATGACCTGAGTAGCGTCTTGGTGCAATGAACAGATTATTGACGGTACTCGTAACACGATTATTGCATAAGTAACATAATTTAAGGGTAATTTTCTCAGCGAGTCTCCCCGAAATTACACTAGGAATACGTAGAAAAAGTTGGTCGATCCCTCTGTCATAGGAATCGGAATAACACGAAAGTAAAGCGTGCCCTTACAGAAGTAACTGAATGTTTACTGTACATTGATATAAGAGAGTTTGCACAATGTATATTGACGTCTGGCAGCTAATGGCACCGTTTGACGTGTATGCACCCACTTTGATGATTGGTGGTACATCTCCATCTCGAAGACCAACGTTCATGTTAAATGGTTAAACAAACCCTTGTGGTAGCTGTAGTAGTTAACGGTGAAAACGTAATCAGAGAACGAGGTGTGATAGCCAGAAGAGCGTCGCATATTGGACGCAGAACTTGGTCACCATCCCGCGGTATGTTAGAATGTGATTGAACACCTCGGACGGACTAGAGGGAAACGCAAAGCGCGTCGTGCCGCCCCAGTAGCCCGGCTGCGATTTTTCTCTGGGCGAGCGCGTGAGCGGGGAACGTGGTGTTACAGCCACGTGAGGCAGGCGCGCGTCGCTGAGCTATTTTTGGTTTGGATTAGCTTGGCTTGATGCTATGAGCGAGGCAGACGCTTTTACAACGCTCAGGTTGAGGTCGGCACCAAGGAGGTTAAAAAAATTGCTGGAGTGGCGATTATTGCGCAATAGTGACGCCGTGCCCACCAAAAGATGGCGGCTGCGCCCGCCATCTTACTAGGGGCACGAGAAACCATCGGCGTTTGGCGAAGAAAAGCGAGCGTTGTCCACGCACGCCAGAGAAGTTTAATATGGCAACTTTTACGGGTCAGATACTGCTGCAAGTGTGTCTTTGTGTTACTAGTTTCCGTAAGTAAGCCTCAAAGTCATTGCAAATTTTATTAGACATCATTCGTCAATACTCCTCTCGACGGGTTACTTTTGTCGGTAACAACGATCTTTTATTTTATAATTAATGTAGCATTTACGTTAATAGATCAAAGCCATTTGATCTCTAAGTAGGCACCACCAGAAAAGAGCATGTTTCCGAGCTCTTTGGTGGGCAAAAGCTGGCTTCACTTTCGCTGGCAAGGCGTTTCGAGAGCTTCCACTCCAGAATTTTTTTAAAACCTCCTTGGTCGGCACCTGACAAAATTGAACTTCTATTGAAAACGCGCCCAATGGGACGGACGTGTAACGCGTTGCAGGTGCTAATCGTGGAGGCCACAGTAATGAAGAATTACTTTACGCTCCCAGAGGGCAACACCACCCCGCCGACCGGGAGAGTGGTAGATATGAAAGGCGCGTTTGTAAAGCCTCCGGAGTCTGTGACCGTGGCGCAGTGGATAGCGTGCCCGGCATCTGTTCTTGCGGACCGAGTGGTCGTGGGTTCGATGTCCGTTGACGGAACTTTTTATCTTTGCCATCTGATCGCGTAAATTTTTGCGACGTCATTTCCGTGATGGAAATACTTCACTGAAGTCTTGGTGGACCCCGGCATGAAACACTTTCGTTTAAAAATTATGTTGAAGGCGATCAGACTGCTCCAAAATACCTGTCGCTTCACGATAGTCGTCTTTTTTTAAGCATTCTTCAGGCGCAAAACGTTTTTTATTTTTCTAGCGAAAGGTAACTTAAGTTTAGTTTAGGAAACTCTGAGCAGAGAAAAAAAGAGAACTAAATGAAATGATTCCGTGTACGCCATAACAGTGCGAAACTACTGCTGCAGAGCGTGATTATTTTTTGTTGTCACGGCGTCGCCAAGCCCATACATAGAGTTAGTGGGGCACTTCAGCTGTTTCTTCACTTCTGCAGAGAAGACGTTGTGTGCTCCGGTTATTTATTTCTGTTTCTGTACCAACTATTTCTATTTCTAGACTGTTCAGACGATGACACATTGCTCGTAGTTGGCATTCAACGAAGTGTGCACCGAATCAAGGTAAGCTTTCGTCTATCACTTCCATGCCACTGACCAATTTCGCGCAAATCTCTGCTTTCAACCAAATATTCCGTTGCCTCAATCAAGTGATACATTGTAACAAGTAGTTGAAGTATAAGTGTCTTATAAAATTATTGACGAGTTTTGCTTCGAAGAGGCAACGTGACAGAGCTTCTTTGTATCACGTTATATGAAGCGTCGCGTAAACTGAGGCGCAATAAGGCAGAAACGACGAAGGATTTCTGAATGCTTGTTTATACCTCTATTAACATTTTTGTGAGTTTTTTTCGTCGTCCGAATGCTAAACATAACATTATATGTCAGGAACAGCGACATGTCACATTTAAGAGTTTTCTATCCAACATCCAGCCCGAGCAGCAAGCACACTAAATAAAATCACAGTTTTGCCGCAAGGGCGCAAGGCTGCTCAAGGGAGCGAAGCGGTTTTCGTGCTGTCCGTGGTCTCAACGCGATATAATCGGGGAAGACACAGAACGTACAAGGATATACGAGCCATCTGCTGATGTCTGTCGAGATAGCGCTTGCGACTGCGCCCTTTTGATCAAAGTTCGCACTTGCTGTTTGAGCGTCGCAACCCTCGTCCCGCCCCTCCCACCGGCATCCCTTCATGCTCCTTCGCCCGACGAAAGAAGGGCAGGGTGTTTCCTTTCTGCTTTAAGAGCCTCTCACGCGGCTCTTCAAGCAGCACACAGGCCTCGCGACGCGGGACGATGCCATGGCATGCGACCTTCGTGTGACGAAGATGGCCGGCTCGTTGCATCTCTGCTTCAGCCACGTTCGTCTCCAGCGCTCGTGCGCTTTTACTCGCGCGTGAACGTGCCATGCACGTAGCGATGTTACTGTTTTGAGCTTTATACGAAACATGACAGCAACGGCAAAAACCCACAGAGAGTGTCCACATAATTGCCACCGCAATGAAAAAAAGAAGCGGAAAAATCAAATTTATATAGGTCGATCTTTCAATTTATCTATGCGCTACTGCAGGCACAGTTTTCTTTACATCCAACAGTAGGCATCACTGCCTTCTCACGAAATACTGTAGAGCCTAACATCATAGTTGCTTTTGAGTATCTACTTAGGACGCGTAAGCGCAAACATATCGCATTGGAGAAAGTTTACGCTATAGTGCACTCTACATTAGTGCTAAGCGGCAAGTGGAATAAAATTTGCCCTTGGATGACGCTCATAAGCTATTACCAACTATTAGCGCGATTTGCTATCGTTTTCTAATACTTTTCCTTTTTTCTTTTTGGCTTCGTGATTATAGGCTTAAGCAGCCCCTCCTGCTTTCCCTATACTTCTCCTTGACCCATTTTCCGATAAAGACGTGCCGTTCCAGCTGGGCGCTTAGTGCGCCATTTACATGAAGACATTCTTTAACGACCGTAAGAGGCACTTAAGCTCTGCATTAGGGACTTGGTATTGAGTTTTACTATGTAGGACACATAATCGAAAGGGAACGTGTTTCTGAGGACCACCGAATATATGGTACTGGGCCATGCGTCGTTCAGAATCTTAACAACCTTCGGCCTTTCTAGAGACAGATCTGAAGCCCATCGATATACTGCGCCGTGTTACAGGCAACCCATCCAACTCGGGAAGTTGAAAAGGAAAATAGAGACGGGCCCTAAAAAAACTGCAGAAAGCAGCATCGGGCGCTCAGTATAAAGACGAATTCCCCCGCTGCCGCAGCTGTGGGGACGATAGATGGAAGTGCATTTTAAAGGCCTCGAACTTGTAAAACATCTGGGACGACACCTAGAGCAACGCCGCGAACACGAACGTCTTCTCAAGCCAGCAGGTGTTCTGTATCATTATTACTTTTTTTTTCCTCAAGCACAACCACTCCCAGCAATGGATATAAATGAACAAACCATCGGAGAGTTGGAGTGGGTGCCGAATCGAAGTTTAAGACGTGCGCGTTGTAAAGGCTACCGACATCGACAGAAAGAGGTTATGGCGAACGAGTCAGGGATAGATAGAAAGAAGTAAAGCAAGAAAGAATCAAAGCTTAGTGACTTTTACAAATGGCGTCGGGCGTAGCTGGAGAAGCAGGAGCCAGGAGGAGCGTATAAACGACCGTGTCTTCCCCGAGAAGCGGATTTTTGTGGCTTCTGCAGCGGCGCTACAAGATGTCACTCTTTTTTTGTCTTTTTGAATTTTTTTCAAGTGTCAAGATTCGCACCAGCGAGACTCCTTGGCGTCTGATCGCGTTCTTCACTTAAGGCCACGGGCCGCCCCAAGTGAGCGCCGAAATAGTGCAGTTCGGAGCCGTAACGATCGGCACGTTAAAAGTGAACATAAATAAAAAGAGGCTCCTTAAGAACGTCGTAGGAAAAAGGCGCGTTAGAGGCGTTCCTCGGTTATTTTGAAGGAGAACGAGGTCCTAAAGGAATAAGTGTATACCACAAGAAAGAAAAAAACCGGGGGCTTCACGACAGAACCTTCACAGCTGCTCGTGGCTTAAGTTTGGTCGCAGATGGCGGTTCGATCTGTTCAATGAATTGAGCGCGCTCGTAGAGAACATTGAAGATTTCTATTTTATTCGATAGTAAATGCTAACTAATGCTCCGGGAATGTGACGTCCGAGTCGCGATTTTTTTTCATTGCGTTAGTTTGCCCTATATACGGCATCAATACACATTACACAAAGTTGTGCAACTGTGATTTCTCCGTGAAATCTAGGAAGGTCCTGTGATACGGACCGCATATCCATCGCTGCAAGTCAGGCGGCCTGGTGTGCTGAAGCCACGTACGCCCCAGGTGGCATTAGACAGGATCATTGTTTAAGGAATGATGTCTGCTGTTTAAAACCTGTCGTAAACATGCAGATTGATGTTAGCATTTCGTACTTTATGTTAAGGCGTGGGATTCTTCAGCAGCTGTATTGTTCCGGTAGAGTATTTAAAGTGGCCTTGCTTATCTGTTCGCGAACGAAATTACGCACGCCTATTCTTTTTCTTACTGCACTCTAGAAGAATTGCAAATGTGGATGGTGACAAGCTTTAAAAAAAAACAAAGATGTTTTCCATCCCGGCCTTGAGCTATATCATGAAGAGTCCAATAGAGTTTCACACCATTTGAAAGTCATAGCTACCTTTCATTAGGTTGGAGACGGCTGCTGCGCTTTTAGTTTAAAAGACAACCGAGACGATTTCAAGACGCCCCCTTATTAGACATTGTGGGATAGGACTTGTCTCTTCCATCATAAGCGGTGCTGGTGCCAAGAAAATCATGGTAGTAAACTCCGGTCAATATCTTTTCCTCTGCTCGTTCGCGAACGTGTGCAATGTCACTCAGTGTTTGGTAATTTGCATACAAGCAACTGGATGTTATGACGCGCCTTGACAAATACATAGGCAATGTGGTAAAAACACAGAAACAGGTACACAATGCCTTTTCTTGTCACGCTGTCGTCTTATGAGAAATATGGCGCATGCTGGAAAAAGCCTCGCTTAGATTAAGAACGCCGAGATGCATTCAACACCTTTTGAACGTGTATAATGAGGACGGGGCTCCCGTGACAGAGGTCATATATTAAGGGACAGAAAACAACCACAACAGCAAACAGTTGTCTCGTGAAAGGCTTTCTAGCTGCCCTAAGTAAACAGTCATCGCACGAGGGCAACGTAAACACGAGGTATATGTATACGAAGCGTGTTTCTTGACGTAAATCAAAATTTAATTACGCAGCCGAGAGTTTGGCGCCATACAAAAAGACCAATCACATTTTTTTTTAACGCGAAACACAAAAACAGAAGCCATCTACCATAACTTAAGTCTCGCTTCTCTTTTTTGCCATGTTTCCCCTTCACCAGTTTGTCAAGGTGCATTTTGCAACCTTCTCGAAGCAAAAGTAAAGTGTCGGTCGATAGTTTCTGCTCAATATTTTGTTTTGAAGAAGCCCAATTTTTCGTGTAGTCCGCATAAAGCTGACGCAACAAAAGTGATACGAGGTATTCACATGCAGGAGACTGGCGGGCGTTAACACGTTACGGAAGTTACTGTAACAATATTTCTCCACCTTAGCAAACGAACTTAAGAATGAATTTAATTGTTATGAGGCGCTCTTCAGTGCAAGTTTGATTCCGGCGTCTTGATCATTTTGATAAGATGCGAATATGACTGTTGGGCAGCGAGCTATGCAAAAACCGTGGACAAAGACCAATATATCAAAGATAAATATTTACGCGTCATACACAAGCTCATGGCACAGCCGTAGTGTGTTCTAGACTTCTGCGAGTTCGTTTGGTCCTCCTTTTAAAGTACTAACGAAATAGCCGCAGTAATATTTGTGCTAACGCGCGAAGGAATTCAAGGTGAAGGCGTTGTGTGACCACTGGAAGAATCTCATTAAAAAGATAAAACACGCACTTTTAGTGAAGGCCTAAAATAACGAAGAAAGAGTGAGAGAGAGAGCGAAAGAAACAACGGTAATTAAAAGCAGTACAATAGGTATAACACTCAACTCTCCAATTGCGAAAGAGTTTGGTTTACGTGCCATTGGAATCGGGTTATACATTGACCTGTATAAAGAAACATCGCAAACCCCGAGCCTAAGATAACACCTTCCTTAAGAGAATTGCCAACTTGTTCAGAAAACGGATGAAACGATGCAGTGTATACAGAGAAAAGATGACTCCCAGCAATATGTATGATATTTATGCTTGGTTCCTAAAGAGATTGAATTTACCTGTACTTCCCGTCTACGACACGTTGTATGCATGTGGACTCAAACCGATGCACCTATTGGCCGCGAGATCGAGCGGAGTCGCCGCCTGGCGGCTTCTGACTGAACCGCGCCTAGTGTGGATTGCTCCATGCGTCGTCTGCTAGCCACGTTGTGTTTGCATGTGCGCGTACGTCATGCAGGTCCTCAAAAGGCGGTTTGTTCCGTTGCGTTAGTGCAACATTAACCGCTCGTACGTATGCCTAACACGACGTAAAGAAGCATTTGGCCTTGATCGGCTGTATATGTACTGCAATAAGATCAATGAGTGCACTTGACAAGAGTGCTGTGTGTGGTCGTTGTACCCTCCGTTCACGAGAGTTATATCAGTGTAGGTGCCGCTCTGTGGTTCAAGCGCATTGCAAAGTGCACTTGGCGTTGCCCTAAAGATGAGAAGTATTGAATCTCATGTGATTATAGCCTTTTATCGGCCCAGTGGTAAAAAAAAGGGCCCTCATGCACTTGCGGTTTGTGGTTAGGTGCATAACTTCGGGACTGTCGTTTATAGGTTACGCGACGAGCTTTAGTTGTCTATGGTCCTGGTCCCAATACACAGAAATATTTCTGTCAAGTCACGTCTGACACTTCGGTACTTAAATTGTCCGCTCAAAAGAAGAGAAAAATGGAATGTACGGAAATCGCAAAACTGAGTTGCCTCGCGCAATTTTAACATGTGGCGAAATTTATACAAGAACACCCGCGTACTTAGATTAAGGTGCGCGTTAAAGAGCCCCGATTGTCAAAATTAATCCAAACGGCGTACTTTACATTTCTGCCGTAGTAATTTCACGCGAAGATACATCTTTTTTGCTTTACATTATCTTGAACGTTTGTGTTGCGTTGTAATAGATTGACGGAAGGCAGTGGACGTTATTCGCGTGAGAAAACGTACTTTGGTCCCGTGAAATAACCGGGCCTCTGTTCCATTACTGTCGTGCAAGTAATTAATCGACGAAAGTTCCGTGCTGTACAGTTACCTTTGTGTACTGTCACTAGAATAAAAACAAGCGTGTGCGTGTTAAACGCTTCTGTAGCGCTAAAGCGCTGTCAGCTAGCTTTCCTTAGTAAACCTATCACGTAACTTTCCGTAGTAAACCTATCAAATGTTCTACATTGGAGAACTGAATAAGAAATGCGGATGAATATTTGAGCACGCAGTGCACAAAGTGCTATTTGAACTCATCGTGCAGGAATAAGGGCTTTCTTTTTGTTGGGGGTATCCAGATGAACAAGTAAATACTTAATTCAGCCGCGCTACAGCAGTGCGTAGTAGGTGGAACACAAGCTGAACATGTACAAATAAAACAAGAAAACGTCATCCATTGCGAAAACGCTGACTGTTGTCGAAGGAGAGAGACGCCGTTCGTTGGCAGAATGCGCTTCTCTCACAAGTAATAGTAACGTTCGGCGCGCTTCGTGCTTTAATATGGGAATGAAGAGCGCACATATTTAGAAAGCTGCAGTCAACGCATCTTGTTTGCCGGAAATCGGGTCAAATCGCTCACAACGAAGCGCTGTTGTGTGCGTTTGCGTACGCGCCGACGACCGCCTATCCTCACTGGCGCGGCGACGGTGCTGCCACCTGTAGATCGATCTCGCGGCGAATAGCGCATAGAGCAGTACTACAACGTTTGGTGTGCTGTTCGCCTTTATTTTCTACTTCTTTTCAAACTATCCTACCTTGTAAATGCATTCTTAAACAGCTGGAAGATTGCCTGACACCGATACCAAGAAGTAGTAATGAACTGAACAGATTCAAACTCAGTCTTAGTATCTCTGTCAGTGTGTGGGCATTAACATCTGTTTCCTACGCTGAGCCATTTAGTGAAAACCCAATATATCTACGGGGAGAGAACTATAAGGCTTCAACTCTTCTAAATAATGAAAAGAATTAGTTTCGGATTACCGATGTACGCGCTCCCTGTGTTTTATGGCCACGAGAACTAAGAACACACAGAACATTGCTAGGACGATAGTTTGTTTCGGTATCCGCGTGGTGTGTGCAGATGCATCCAGGCGCGTGACCGAGAGTTGTGTTTTCGCATAGCCAAACGCGTTTTACCAATTGAAAGATTCAACGAAACATTTTTAATGATAAGACCCGCGGTTTTACGTACCAAAACCACGATATGAGTATGAAGCACGTCAGAATTGGGGAGTCCAGATTAATTTTGACTACCTGCTTTTTTTTACAGTGCTGCAATCTAAGCTCTTTCCATTTCACCCCATAAAAATGCAGCCACCATGTCTTGGAATCGAACCTGCGCCCTCGACCATAGCAACGCGACACGTTACGTGTTAAGCTACCATACCACGGCGGGTCACGCGCCATTTAGCTAGTGCAAACACATACCAAGATATTCGTACGCAAAGCAACAGGAATAATCCTGTGGCGCATGGAAAAACACCGAAATATTATTTATAAAGATCATATTTTCGTCCTGCATGTTCTTTTACTGCTGATCATTCAATCTTATTATGGACCTTAAGGCGGCAATTGAAGGCTATAGAACGTTTCTAGCGATACAGCAAGTAGCGTATTGTGTGATCGAAATGGTAGTAACTGAACTGTACAAAGTAACTGAAGTGTACAGCTTTTGAGTCCTAGCTACTTTTGGAGCAATATAAAATTGCCGTCAAGCATTGGCAAACGATTGTAAAAAACACGCATAAATAAAGAACGAAAACAATATGACAAACCAGCGCTTCTCCGTCCGTTGTTCCTGCACTGTTTTCACGATCATGAACAACCAGCAGCCCAGATTACTGCCCTAGAAAACGACAGCTAAGAAGAACATAGTCTCGCTTTTACGGTTTAAATTTTGACTACCCTTGCAACATCTACGGAACCTTGTTTCTTTTTTCGTTTCGAAACACTTGTGTTTTGATCAGCAGCAGCAAGATATACCAAACATACTGAGATAACCCTCTTTTGGAATTCTTCTAAGCATATGAACGTTTAAAGAAACTGAGTTTAGGTTGTGCAACGCTTCTAACTTATTTTGTTTCTGTGAACTTGCACGACCAAAAGTTTGCATAAGAGGCTGTTCTGTCTTTGTTGCGCTTGCACCGTCAGGCAGTAGTTTTAATGAGCTCCACGTGGTGAAGACTATAGCCTTGCTTTGCGAAGGGAAAATGCCGAAACTAATAAGAAGAGACATAATTCATGGATGGTATAGGTGGCCATGATGTATGCAATGATGAAGTATGTCAACATGCAACAAAGAGACTTAGTACAAGATCAGTGCAGCACTGTACTTTGTTATACAGCATTATTATTGAGTTATTGACTTATACGAGACAGCATTAGAATGTCGACCAGAACTCCCGTTGCATCAGAAATCGGTTAAGCCCTCACGAGCGAAGAAAAGGGAATTGATCAAGGGCTCGTCTTATTTTGTTACGTACAACCTAATGGAACCAACAGACAATGAAAAATACAGCCGAAGAAAATACAGGGGTGTTATTTGTAGTCTTTAAATATAATGTGTTAATTCTGATATATATGTAAATATATAAAAGTGGACGAAAAGACAAGTTGCCGCTGGTAGGGACCGAACCTGGAACCTTCGGATAACGCGTCCGATGCTCTACCTTATCGAACTTTGTGGGTGGCAGCGGCCTACTCGACAGGCTATGGTACTACCGCTCCTTAGCTTTTCATGTTTTTTCTTTGTTCTTGCGCACCTGCTCTCGATCCGCTCCTTTTCCATATTTCTTTCCCTTTTCCCTCCCAGTGTAGGGTAGCAAAAAGTATGTTTCAGTTATGGTTGACCTTCCTGCCTTTCCTTAATTTTACTCCCTCTTTCTGTACAGTTTACTGATTCTAGCACACTATCGATTATATAAAAAAAGGACAATGCCATATTTTCTCCTGCCATTGTATCAGAGGACAGCCTGAGGCACTAGAGCGTATAAAGGCTTACGGAGTTCCAGGCTAGAATGGTCGACAAAGAAGAACGGTCAGAGAAGTCTTGACCAGTGGCGTTCTCGATAACACTGGGCGTGAAAGGACGTGGATTCGAAACGTACTAAAGAAGGCAGGTCACGGCCGACAGGCTCACGTTTGTCGAAAGCAACGAAAGACGGATTGCCCGCTGATCCATCACTTTCAGACACATGGCTCTACTACGCAGCAAGTACTGAATGGAACCGTGCTAAATGAGGGCAAAATGCTACTAACATATTGTTGCATGCAATGGCGATCACTGAGACGCTAGTCTCTCACTGGTAGCAAAGAAGCGTCGTTCACTATTGGGCGTAATATAAAAAGACAGATTTTTATTTTTTTTATTTATTTATTTCAGTACCTTCAGGGCCCGAAGGCGTTACAGAAGGGAGTGGGTAAAAGTATACATAGTAATAACAAAAATAGGAGTGAACAAAGAAAAATGCTGCTAAGAGTAAACATCGCATTCAACAGCAGCCTTTAAAGCAGTGACATCGGTCAATTGGGCAACAGAGGAGGGTAGGTGGTTCCATTCGTTCGAGGTAGTGGGAATAAAGGAATCGTGAAAGAATTTGGTATGTGAAAAAGGAATGTGTACTTTGTGGGGATGGTCACATCTATATGACATGTAGTGTGGTTTGGAAAGAAGGTCTTGTTTTAGTTGTGGATAGTGGTAAATTTTATAAAAAAGAACAAGACGAGACACTTTCCTGCGTGAACAAAGAAGTGGAAGGCCCAAAACTGTTTTCATAGATGATACACTGGATGTGCGTGCATAGTCTGAAAGGATGAAACGTGCACTCCGATTTTGGACGGATTCTAAGGTTTCAACTAGTGTGTTAGTGCCGGGATCCCATACAGCGCTTGCATACTCGAGCTTAGGACGAACAAGGGTTTTATATAGTATGAGTTTAAGGGCTGAAGGTACCCTTGAAAAGTGTCTTCGTAGGTAGCCAAGAGTGCGATTGGCATTGTTAGTTACGTGGGTGACATGAGTGTGCCATGAGAGATTAGAGGTAAATTTTACTCCAAGATACTTGTAGCATGAAACACTTTCTAAAACACTATCGTTAATTAGGTATTCGGGAACATCAATAGAACTAGAGGTGCGAGAAACTCGCATTACCTTGCATTGATTAGCGTTAAGTCGCATGTTCCCCCATCTAGTGCACCAGGAAGAAACTTCATTAAGATCTTGTTGCAGGAAATTAGCGTCAGTATTAGTGCAAGCATTTCTATAAATAACACAGTCATCAGTAAATAATTTAATTGATGATAGAATATTGTTAGGCAGGTCATTGATGTAAACAAGAAAGAGAAGAGGGCCCAAAACTGACCCCTGTGGCACACCAGAAGTGACAGGAGACTCTTGTGAATTGTTATTGTTGGTGGTGACAAACTGAGTTCGGTTAGCGAGAAAGTATTCGATCCATCTTAATATATTGCGGTCAATGTTTAATTTACTTAGCTTAAAACAGAGTAACTGGTGAGAAACAAGATCAAAAGCTTTAGAGAAGTCCAAGAATATACAATCAATGATTAGTCCGCTGTCTAATGCCGCAAAAAGGTCATGTGTAAACGAAACCAGTTGTGCTTCACATGAAAAATGTTTACGGAAGCCATGTTGAATGGGAGAGAAGAATGAATTTGTATCTAGAAAGGTTACGAGATGAGAATAAATTATGTGTTCTAAAAGCTTACAAGGTACACTGGTGAGGGATATTGGTCGGTAATTCAAAGTGGACTGTGCATCACCAGATTTAAATAATGGTACGACCTTGCCCACCTTCCAGTCACGTGGTAAAGAACAGGATTCTAAGGACTGGGAAAACAGTTTTGACAAAAACATTGAAGAATAAACATCCGTACTTTTCAAAACCTTTGGAGTGATGCCGTCCACTCCGCAAGACGAAGACAGGTTCAGGCCACGAATTAGCTTCTGTACACCATCAAAATCAATAACAGCAGGATCCATAACGGGGAAGTTATGTTCAGTAATACAGGGAAAAGACACAGCTGATGATAAAAAGGATTTAGAAAATACATGATTGAGCACAGAACAACACTCAGAACTCGGAATTGGTACGCCGTTGCTGTCACTTAAAGATTTCAAAGACGATCGAACCCAGTGGCTATATAAGAACCCGCTTTAAGTGCAGAGTGGATGCTCGCTTTATTGAGCTGCTTGCTTTATTGAATCATGTATTTACTTGAGTATCCTACGCGCCCTAGCGGTCATTACATAGGCGAGAAAGAAATGAAGGGACACAGTAGGATAATAGATCAGCAGAAAATATATATTGCACAGTTGTTAAAAACCAAAGCAGTTGAGAGTTCAATAAAACTTCGGCTGGGTCTAGTGACCGTCCTGGTTTGCGCTTAAGTCTTCACTTTTACAGTTGACAGTTGCATGCAAGTACTCAAAAAAGAAGGCCGGAATGACATACAAATATAAAATGGTTTTAGTCACAATGACAAACTACTTTAAAAATGAAGGCGCACTCTGAAACTGAAGCATTATGCAACACAAGTGCGACACAACAGTTCAAGAAGAAATGTTTGCGTTTAGTAGAAAAGTACACAAGCCTGCTTTCATGCAATTTAAGTAAGATGTGACATTTTTACTGAGAAGAAAGATAATTAACGTAATATATTTGTAATAAGCTGGCAGCAGAATTAAAAAAGTCAAGTTGGTCTTCAAAATCAAAACAAGAATTAAAAAAGTTACAGTTACGCCTCAACGGCGAAGCAATGAATGCGATAGCAACAAATTGGAATGTAACGCGAAGAACGGATAGAAGCTCGAAATTGCCAGCGCGTCGCTCGAGCCCAAAGGACGCACGAAAAGAACACACACAGGGCGAGCGCGAACTATCAAGTGTCACAGTTGTTACTTATTTCTATTTGAACAGCGTGCTCGTTTCGCAAAAGCGGCCGCTGCAGCGAGCGCAGTGACCTTTGTATGCTCCGTAACTTCAGCGCGGACATAGCGGGGAAAGCATAAGACATACAACTCCCCTGCTCCCTCCACGAGGCGCACGCAGGCGACCACACCCCGTAGGCCGAAGTGCACCGAGGCGCTCGCGCGCAACGCTACGTGCGGGACGACGACCTTTAAAGCGCGTCATCTCGCTGGTGAGGAAGAAATCACGCCGCAGTAAATGGTGTATATAAATAGCTCGCCGTTAGCATAGTCCCTCAATACTTTTTTATGGTCACGAAACTTCGGGCCAAGTTTGGTATAGGGACATAGTCTCCCGCCAGGGGCGTTAGTGCAGACAAGGGGGCTTTCATCGCGGCCGCTTAAACGGCTTTTTGGTGCGTCAAGAGGTTTCCGTGGCGGCGACTCGCTCTGGTGGCTTCACGGAGATATTTGCGTGGCTTTTTTATATACTGATCACCCATCGCGTATAGGCAGCGTGCTCGTATCTGCGCGTAGCGGCCATAAATGTCTGTTCGGTGGCGGCAGTGTTCTATTCCTTTCGATCGCGGCGAAATCGGCGTGCAGCCACGCCTTGCACGCTGATTTAGCAAAGACTGCTCGGTCACGCCTTTTTGACTCTTTTTATTTTCCACGAGGCTGTAGCCGACGTCAGCGGAAGAACCGCGACCAACACAGCCGTACGTACGACGGGCGTGAATCCCGTCTTTTCACCAAAAAACGTACTGACGCGCGCAACTTACGCGATGATACTTTGTCCCGGCGATTTATCCGTGCTTTGAAAAAATACCTAGCTTAAATTCCTCTGAATATACATGACCGAGTTAAACGTTACTGGTACATTTCCGTGCGCCACCGACGCTCGGCGTAGGAAATACCACGTTAGAGAAAAAAATTGTAGACGGCCCATGCGTCGCTAAGTTCTCTCTCGGGCAGACTGCACGTACGAAACTCTGAAGTGAATATCACAACAATATTGTAATAATACGAGCTAAAACTCTGATAACGCTCTTTTACCAACCTCGGTGGCTAAGCAGCTAAGGTGTGCTGCTAAACATGCTTGTTGAAGCGCTCGCATTCCAGGGAGATGAGGCGCAAAAACATGTGTACTTAGATTTACAGGCACATTGCAGAGCCACATGGCGTAGTTTTTTTTTCTTTCTTGCAAAGTGGCTAAGGACCCTCGCACTCTGCGAAGTGCCAAGCGATTGTATAATGTATTTTCCCAGCCATGCTCTACAGCAGCTTCTTTCACTTGGACGAAAGTTGAACAAGGGTCTTGTGCAGCTGTTGGATCTAGAGGAAATATTCAATCCTTTTAGCACCTTATTAAAAGGTGAAAGCCAGTGGGCTTCATCTATTCTATATATTCATAACAAACAGTACATTGCTGGCTATAATCATTTTATTTTGAAAGCAGAAACTGAAGGCAAACAGTGAAGAACTTAGCAGCACAAACAACTGTTCCGAAGAGCTGCACACAGCCTCCTCTGTTTTGCAAGCTTTGTCCTCAGCTTTGTTTACCGTCGGCATACTTTCTGCAGAACAAGGGGAAAAAGACAGAGGTTTACGAAATCCATCACGTTTGCTCAACTTGCGTTATAATCAGCGTGCCGAAGAGCACAGAAGAGCAAGCCGCGTAAAACTGCGATATTTACCATGATTTACTGCATCCAATTCGTCGGAGACTTCCACGCGGATCCTCTGCACAGCATTTTCCCCACTGGAATCCTCCGAAGACTCCCAACGACGCTTGACCGGCCGCCTGTGAGGCAACTGCCGAGGTGCCGGCTTGTTTTTGGTCAAGTAAGCCGGGAGACATTCAAATAATCGAGGTAAAGCGCCGGCCCTCAGCTTCACTCTTTCGCGCGGCAACCTCTTCTATAACGCATTCGTCTTCGCGAATAATATCCTCGTTATAGAAATGTTTTTCGCATGCTCGAACGTTTGGTGAACTGAACGAGAATGCGCCCGTTTCTTTACGTGGTATCGCCCGCGTCCACTGCTCGGGGCTTTCGGCGTCGCTGGGGAACACAAACGATACTTTTTCAGCGGTTCCTATAGCCGGAGCGACAGTGTGGCACACAGCATGTCTTCGTCATCGTTCGTGAAGCTGCCACTAACTATTTGACGCATACGAAAATGGTCACAGGCAAACACAGCACCGCACACACGCGATAAAACGACGCAAACAAAGGGAACACAGCGCGCGTCGCCGCGCTGGCCTTGACGAGCGCCTTGTTCGCCGGAGCGACCGTGCGGCACGCAGGACGTCTTCTGCATCGTTTGTCACGTTGCCGCTAAGTATTCGTCACGTTTGAACGCCATAAGACGCACAGAAAGCACCGCACACGCGCGATACAGCAGGACACACAAAAGCAAACACATCACACCGTCGCCTCGCCGACTGCTTCGACGAGTGCCGCGGGTGCCCCCCTAACACTGGTGGCGCCGCCCCGCGGTCAAAGTTGGCGGCACACAAAGCTCTCCCATAGAGTGACGGAGAAGTTTCGTGACCAGTAAAAAGTATTGAGGGACTATGCCGTTAGCATGCTGAAAGACGGTACTCTTCCAGGCTTAGCCATCTAATATGCCGCGCGCTGCGGAGGGAGAGGGCGGCTGTTCGAATCCGCGCGTCCGAAAGTATTTCTGAAATACTTTTCTTAGCTTATATATATATATATATATATATATATATATATATATATATATATATATATATATATATATATATATAAGTTGCATGACGGCGGTGACGGCGACGGCAAAAACCAGCCGAGACTGTCCACATAATTGCTATCGCAATAAAAGGAAATGCCATTCTAGACGCGGCATAATGGTACCAACAATGCCCTTATCTTGTAAACAGCCTACGTTTATGCAACACTTAAATGTGTAATATGCGTAAAGGTGAAGACTTCAGCGCTAACCAGAATGAATTACCCAGCCGAAGTTTTAATGGACTCTCAAGTGCTTTGACGTTTAACGATACTGTGCACTATATCTTTTCAACTGCGGTATTATCAAACTATGTGCCTTAATTCCTTTCTCGCCTATGTAATTGCCGCTAGGGCGCGTGCGATACTCAAGTAACATAGGAAGTACATGTTTGCAAGAAAATGTATCCATGGTGCAGATGAAGCTGACATACGCAACGAACAAGAAATGCTTGAGCTATATATATAAAGAAAGCTAATAGTTCTAGAAAAATCACAAATGTTTATGCACTTCTGTACCAGCGTTCTGCCAACGTCACTTCCAGCAATCCAAGCTATTTTCTCTACATGTACAACAGAGCTCGACTTGAAGTCCCTGCAGAAAACGCCTATCATTCATAAAAATGTACTGTGAATTTCGCACCAGTAACAAAGCGCTTGAAACAGGCCAAGAAAGCACCGATGCTTTGTGCGACGTTCGTTCAGAAGCATTCCGAATATCCAATAACAGAATACTCGCCACCATTGTCATTATTGTCGCCTGTCATACCTATATACGTGCATGATGTGAGTTGCATTACAGTCGACCTGGTCGTACGTAGTTACGCAATCTGGCAATGCAGTTTTCGGGATTCGCTGCGCGCAGTCGCTCAAGCATAGGCGCCCTGTAATTCAATAGAACCGTACCCTTTCCCGTTTCGGAAACCAGCGGCGCATGTGGGGAATGTGAAAGGCAGCCGCCGATATTGTGGTCGCTGTCAGTATTCTTTCGTATGACGGTTGCATGCTAAATTAGATTTGCCGGCTTTTCGATACACGAGAAGAAACGCTCGACGTGTGCACTCTGGTGCGCACGTACGCACGTTTTATAGACAATGCTTTACATGTGGGCTTATGGCATATTTCATTTTTTATGCCAATCGATATAAGACCCCCGTGCGCTCCGATGAACTCTTCAGCCAGATTTAAAATTTCATGCTTCACGTCGCGCTCTCTCAGACTAAGCGTTATGACAGGAACGGAGGCTAATAAATTTTACCGAACTCCGATTTATTCTAGTAGTACTGTGCACACATAGGGTCTAAAGCAAGGGCGCCCCTTGTCGCAGCAGCCAGATTACAATGTGAACGCTTCTGTGAGTTTCTGACGGAAGACTTCGCCCGAATGTTACGTTATGATACTTTTTAAGTAATACAACATCCGGGCACCAGAAAAGAAGAAACAAATTTACTGAAGAACCTCTTTCTCCGACCCGTTCTGATAGAATCTGGGCAAGAAAGTATTATTTGGCAGCAGTGGAAGTGATATTAGTCACTCTTCCTCTCGTGTTTTCAAGAAACTTTGCTGCGTTTGGAATTGCACTCTAAGCCATACAGGAAAAGATTGATGAATTGGAGAATCTCAAGAATATAAAGCACCCATATTTCCACGTTGTAACGATGAAGTGATACAGACACTTTAATTATGTGCACTTCGCGTCTTAGTACTGCTAAAGTTAACATGAACCACATAATATAAAATCACGATTCACATGTTATAAATTGATGATTATGTCAACGATTCATGAATAAGGTAGGAGTAAAAAATAATCTGTTCAGAGTAAGAGTTACACATCAGTTAAAACAACTATCAGTTCAGCTTCTGGAAGAGCATATTGTCTGTTAGCTTTGAGGTTTCTGTTCTGCGGATGTTATGTTTGATTTTGTATGTAAGAGTGTGTTATTAGTTATTACACAGTGATTTCTTTTTTGTTCAATCCTTGCTGTACCGTACAATAACGTATTCGTATGGAATAGTTCTTGATTGCACCATTGCATGTACCAAGCTATCCTTGTCTTTATGCGGATTGCCCCTCCTGCTTGGAACAAGTTGGTCGGCAATATTTTCAAATAAATAAATTAATTAATAGGATCTGGCATATCCTTATGAGGCTACGGTGGAATGCCTTGTTTAGGAAAATGGCTTTACATTTTTTTTTTTTGTGAAAATATATAGCTAAAATATGGGGCAAAGAATATTTATTATATTTATTAAACAGTTCGCTTTCTCGTAAGGGGTTGAAATTAAAATCTAGCATTGTTTTCCGGCTGCACCAATACATGATTTTTGTCTCAGGTTCATTTTAACCACGGCGAACGTATCGCTCATTTGAATTCATTATACAAACTCCTAGGGAAACCTAAGTTCCAGCATTTGTCCTAGCAGTATTATCTTAATTTAAATAACTTGTCAGGTTTCACACGCCAGAAGCACGATATGACTACAACGATTGCTGTAGTAGGTCATCAATGATTAATTTTGACCACCTGAGATACCTTAACGTGCACCTAAATGCAACTATTCCTGCATTTCGTCCTAAAATAATTGCGGCCACCGTGGCCTGGATGCGAACCCGCGCCCTCGAGCTTTTCAGCGCTACACCCCACCTGATAAAGCTACCGCGGCGTGTAAGTCTTGCTTTAATATCATTGTGAAGCTTTTATATCTTGTGGTATGCCACACATAGAAGCAGAAAAGAGAGCACCAACGTACACATCATGAGGACAGACTGTTAAGTAAGTTAGTGGGCTATTTTTACAAATAAATTTAGCAAGAGACATTAACACACACAGGAAAACACGTCAGACGAGGACGAGCAATACGTGTTTTCTTCCTGTGGGTGTGTTAATTTTTCCCGCTAAATTTCTTTGTACCAACACAAACATAGAAGCACGCCGGGACGACACAAGTTTCGCATTGAGTCGCGCTCCGTCCAAAGGCCAATTAAATTGCAATGCTTCATCGTATGCTCTTTCTACGGCCTTACAAGACGCTACGAAGCTATGTATTGCAGGAATTTAGACATTAGCAACTCTTAAGGAAAGCTCAAACGTCAAAGGCAATGACTTGATCGAATAGATAAGAGAATGGGCTGTCTTGAAGAAGCTTTAGTTCAGGCCATAAAATGTGGTGATGCCCAGATAGTGGTGGAGTGGAACGCAGAGGCGAAGCGTCGACAATAATATAAAGGAAGATGACAAAGCACGACAGCGAAGGATGAGCATATGAACTCCCGGCACTGCCATATGACAAGGATGCCTATCGCAGAAGACGTATATAGACAGATATGAATCGGCGGACAGAGACGGAGTGCGCGAGCGGCCGTTCAATATCCTACGGTGAGTCTGCGTGGGCAGAGCCGTGGGGCCTGCTTTGTGGGTCCGCTTAATGGTGGTTTACGTTGACGGCATTCGCCAACGGCGGCAGCGCGTACTGAATAGAGTCGGCAGTGGTGCGATTTGGCAGAATATGATGAAGTAGCCGGGATTGAATTGAATGGTGCCGCTGACAGGAAATGTGGCTGAAGCTTATATAGGAGTGTTTATATAGAATAATGTCGCTCCCTGTTTTGGGGGTAGGCTACGGAACAAACAGTAGAGAAGACGAAGATGATATAGGGCTCAGTCTTTCGGCGTACATTGATAAAGTGAAACCACTACTTCGCAACGCCTGACCTTCTCAGCTATAATTACTGTCTAAACATATGCTTACGTTTTCCCTTCGAAATAAAGCTGGTTAAGATGCCATAGTGATGACTTAAGCAGAACTGCGCCCTGAAATACAGGCACAAGAGGTTAACACGAGGAGGCTGCGTGGTAAAATAAACTAACCTTTTTCTAACGCAGGAAAGCTTTCGAGATTTTCCAAAAGGATTTGTCAATAATGCTTCCTTGAAGAGAGTATGCTAGCCTTCCTGCTAAATGTAGTTTCTACGGAAACTATTATCACCAGCCTGTTTTATGTTTTTTGTCCACTGCAGGACAAATACCACTACCAGAGATCTTAATTTACCCTATATTGCGCTGCGCTTTTCATTACTTGGTGACCAATTTGTTACCCTAACTGAGCGCCAGTTGTCTGTCCAACGCATTACGTGACCGGCCCAGTTTATTTCTTTTTTTCATAACGTAAACTAGATAAATCCACTGCCCCTGTTTTTGTCTGGGGAAAACCTCAGACAATAATGAATTGATGTTTCTCTTCAAGTTTAATGACGCCAGAAAAGATAAGACATATCATGTGCGAACTCTATGCGTCTGTCCTCTGACTTTGGGTATGTGTCATCTTGGTGACACACAGCCACAAAAAAGCAGTCTGGTATTTCGCTGAACTCATCCAACTAATTTAGCGCACTGGACGAGTTGAGCTGCGCTTCCCCCTGCGTGGCCTCCTCAAGCAACACAGGCAGGCCGGCGTCGCACTGCCGAAGCGGACCGCACAGGCCACGTTGAAATAAGCGCGTGGTTGAGATCTCGTCCTCCAGGTACCGCAATGATCCCAACTGTTTACATGAAAACAGCGTTCTCTTTCAATGAGCTAATTCAATTATTTTCATTAACTATCCCGACTGGTAATTGGCCCGTATCCTAACTAAACTTACGCTCCGATACCATATGTATTTCATCACACTTTTACCTTGAACGATTACCTCATTTTCACATGCGTTTTTATTTTTTCTTCGGGTTTCATAACAATATAGTCGGCGCTCAACTTTCAATTGGCTGGGGGCGAATTGCGGTGTGCTCCTTTGAAAATAATGTCACTATAGGTGCTGGTGCGTTAAAACAAAGCAGGGAGAACACGGGCCGTAATCACCACACAAATAGGGCAAACCCCACTTCTCCCTACTGGTCTACCAGGGGCGTAGGCAGACATTTTTTTCGGGCCGAGGGGGGCGGCTCCTCCTTGATGTGAAATGGGGGCCGGGCAGGCAGATGGGGACGAGAGTCATTTTGTGCTCTATAAGCCATGGCAAAGAAATTTCGGGGGGGGGGGGGGCACGGACACGGTGTGCCTCCCCCCCCCCCCTCTTGGCTACAGCACTGTGGTCCACAAAACATGAAGGAGGGGGCACATGGGCGGCAAACCCCAATTAAGATCGTGCACGAAACGCCAAGCGCATGCGGCAAGCTGGACAAGACGACAGTCTTCTGAACGGAGATTTCGGATTTAGTTGGAAGGTGTGGGATCGGCTAAGGTTCGAAATTCTGTATCACTTCTGTGTAGTGGGTCAAGCAGCTTCGCTGGTCAGCTCTGTCATTTTGGGAGGTAGATGTTGATAGTCGGCTACAACCACTGTGTGTGTGTCTGCAGGGTCAGTGATATTTCCTGCAAGAGCAACCACCGTGAAGATTAGGCTATCCCGCCGCCAGACGACATGTGTAGGGTAGCAAACCGGATGCTACAATTCTGGCTGACCTCCCTGCCTTTCTCTTGTTTTATTATCTCTCTCTCTCTTCTAGAACCAAGGAGGTTTTAAAAAAAAATCTGGGGTGAAAGCTTTCACAAGGTTATAGCAGCAGATGTGAAGCCATCATTTTCCCAGAGTTCACTTAAAAAAAAAACAAAAAAACATGGGCTTCTCGTGTGATACCCGATCAGAGATAAATCGTTTTAGAGCGCAGATCTAGGGTGCCCGTTCCTGCGTTGAGCGGCGTCGCCGTCGGTGGTGTGAGCGCGAGAACGAGTACGTGCCACAGGAATTGGGAAAGTCCCACTACCGTGTTCAACGAAAACGAAGTATGTGGCACAGGAACTGGGCAAGCAACGAAGAAGACGTGCGTTGGTCGAAGACGCTCTTATACGCTCGTTCCTGCGTTGAGCAGCGTCGCCGACGCCGTCGCCATGTAGAAGAAACACGTCGAGAGCCTCCGAAACCAGTACCGAGCCTTGCACCAGGCCCTAGAAACGATCAACTATGATTCAATGGCGGAGTTCTGGGAACGTCACGGCGTCATGGACAAGGTAGAGTACATTTCGGTTCTCCGCGAACGAACACTCCTCGTCCCACTTTCATGCTACCCCGCACCGTGCAGCAAAGGTGGGTGAATGACTTTAACATATGAATGGCGCCCATCTTAGATTCAAACATGGATCTTCAGATAGTGTTTGACACGTACGAATGGGCCGCTTACGTGGTGGAATATGTATATAAGGTCAACCGAGGTGTGTCCAATCTGAATTGTGCAGTGCAAGAAATTGTCAAACTGAAGGGCGACATGGATTACACGCAGGCACTGAGACATCTGAGTGTGAAGATGCTGAATGCTGATGAACCACACAGCGCGAGTAGACAACGGGGACACAGGAAGGGAACACACACAGCGCTGACTTACAACAAAATTTATTGAAGCAACACTTCACATATATACAGGGGATCAGCCAACCACTGCGCATGTCATAGCAGATAACTTTCTAATCAACTTGGAAAAGCCGAACAGAGAAATTGCAATTCTTTATCTGACAAAAATAAAAATATCGACGCCGAACTAACACATTTGTTACCCAACCTTTGAATCATCTCTGCTTCAATTATTTCTCGGACATATTTATTTCTATGTTTACAACCACGTCAGCCTCCCAAAAGACTGGTTTGCACGTGCAGTCATTACAGTGCAGAGCGAGAAGGCCTCCGTGTTCTTTCGTGACATTGCTGGCATGCTCACGGAAGCTTTCATTGATACATCGATACATTGATACATACATGCTGAATGCGATTAAAGAGTGTCTTTCTAAAATTGCTTGTCTCACCTTATCGCAAATTAAAACTCCTAAACAGCTGCGTTCAGAATTCGCATTAGGCAGTATCATATTCGTCGGTGAATATTTTGTTCCGCTAACGTAAGCGCTAGCCTAACTAACTGTAAGAGATCGCCTTTTCCCTAAAGAAGTAATATATCTGGATGAGTATCGGTAATTTGATCTTTCCTAAAATTCGCCATGACTTTAAGGCTTCTTAAGGGAACCAGTAACACCAAGACACGCTCTGACCATTATCTCTCCAGCAAAACTACCCATAGGGAATTCGTACGGCGTGTGAGGCGCCCACTGCATTCTGTTCGTTGTATGCTGGCGTTTTAGCGTGCCAGGAGTAAGAGGGCGGACGTCTACGTTCAGTTTCTACATTTCATTTCGACTCGAGCAGTTTTATTTGTTAAACCTCCTTGGTTACATCAGAAAATAACCTTCATTCACATAAGCGTGCTGCGCTTGTCATTCTCCTGTGCAAGGGAACTGAGCTTGTTTTCTTTTTGTTTTTTTTTCGAAGCGTAGGCACATTATATTTGCTCATGTGAATACTGGGCTTACTATAAAATAAAAGTTTGTTGCTTCTCAGAAAAATATTTTTAGCTGACGGCCGCATCTCCCCGGAGGCACTACGCATTCTGCTTGTAGGAGGTCAAGCGCGCAAAAGAGATATATTCATTACATGGACACCCGCTCACGCTCTCGCGGAGGACAGCAACAACGGCGCGGTACACGACGCGGCTCGAGGGCTTACGGACCGAGCTGCGATCTCAAGTGCCGCCGCAGCACCCTCCGGACGTGACGGCGCGGTAGACGAATGGAAGTGGGAAGACCGAATGACCAGATACAACGACATCACAAAACATTATAGGTTACAGAGGGGCATATTTCCGCCACCTCACCCAAAATTAACAAAAAAGCAGTCTGTCGAATGGCGGCGGTTACAAACTAGGACGTATCCGAATCCCGCGCTCTCGCACATCATATATCCAGATATATACGAAACGGACCAATGTAAACAATGTGAATCCAGAGCCACTCTGGAGCATATGTTATGGGAATGCCGAGGGATTAGTCACAATACCGAGAAAGCGGCCTCTAGTGACAGCCTTCGCGCACGCTGGGAAGCCGCGCTGCTCAGCTCCGCCCTCGAGGATCAGCTCTGGGCCGTCCAGCGGGCCGAGGAAGCCGCCAGGGTTCAAGGACTCCTGGCCGTCTCCTAGGCGGGGCCATCGGCCCGCCCCACCAACTCGCAGGACTCGTAATAAAGTTATTTCCTCCTCCTCCTGAGTACTGACGTCATATGCTTGTCGAGACGTTAAACGTTTCCACTTTAAATCATTGACACAAGTGTTTATTTGCAAGTTAGAGTAAACCTTCTTAGCATGCTTGATTGTTTTACGTAACGAAAATCAAACGCTTTATTGCATCTACATGTTCTTGAGGGTAATAATATCGCTTATGGTTACTTGGGGGTTTTGTTAAAAGTACAGGACTGGACACCAGGCTCTGGCGAAACCAATACGTTACGTGCTTATCGTATATACGCGTAACTTTTTCGTCTGCCCATCACCACTCCTCATCACTCCCTTTTTCCCCTTTCCCTTCTCCCCTGTGTAGAGTAGGAGGCTAGAGCGCACCAGCTCAGGCCGACCTCTCTGCCTTCTAATTAAATTATCTCTATCTCTCTCTTATAGCTCTTGCATGGAATAGTACGCAGTACTCTTGTTCGTCAATCTTTTTTTTTTTTCTAAACACCCTCGCTAAAGGGCTGTTGATGCACTGGGGCACCGCCCCGAAAGGAACTTTCACAGCGTCTCAGCACCTGGGACCAGAGGGCGGTATTGACTGTCCTATCAATCACGTGAGTGTGTGTGACGAACTTCAGGTGAACACACCCCTAATGTTTTACAGAGCAGCAAATGGCCTGACTCGACCAGTGGAAGCAAGAACCCAATGAAGTCTATAGAAATTTCCTCGCAAGAGATTAGAGAAATGGCTGTAAGCGGCACACTTGCGAAAGACGAAGAGAAAAGTTTGTAGTACAGTAACATAGAAAAGAAGTGATTTTATTTCACTGAAAGTAGCTTTGGCTGTGATAATGTTTTCACAGGAACACAACAAAGCATATCAACGCTTCGCCGTAACGCGGCGATTTTTTTACGGTTACCCTTTCAAAGCTTTTGGCGACTCTTCACGTTTGCGATCTGGCAACCCTGCTCTACGCTAGACGAATCTCAAAGGAGATTAAGGGTGTATTTTTTTTTCTCTATTAACCTGAGATACACACCTATGCTTGCAGTACCTGAACCACATTAACGCGGTGTGTCGGCAATAAATAAAAATCAAATGTTAAAGGAGAAGCTCAGGACAGCCCAAGAGTATGTCTAGGAATAGCATGGCGAAATAAAATAAAACTTTAGTTGGTTTGTGCACATGTGTAGCTACCTGGTCTTCCTAGAACGAGGCACAACTTGTTCGTGCTTTGCGCAATATAAGCGATTAGAGCCCCTTCGTTTACGCACACATGGCTTCGCACCTGTCTATGCCGAGAAGCTCCGCCCCGATCTGAAGACACGAACAGCAAATTCGATGCAGTAAATATTCTCATAAATGCTGTGCGTAAGAGCGCCCTTGTATGGCTAGTACAACAAGATGTCGTCAAAACGTGGCCAATACGATAAGCTTGTGCAATAACGAGGGTCGTGTATTATGAAGAAGCAAAGCGAACGTGTCCAGCGACAGCATAGCATATGCTTCGGTTATGCCTGCGGTGACTTGTGTTCTGCTCTGGGCTGTCTCCTGGTGTAGCGAGTGTTTGCGCGGGATATATATGCAATAAGCTTCGTGTCGCATAAAACAGCTGTGAGTGTGGCGCCGTATTTCAGTCTAGTCCTGTCTGCCTCCTAGTCTCTCGTTTCGAGTTTTGCGCTACGAATAGTGTCATTCACCTCGTACCAACTCACCCTGAAAAAGGTCATTGTGCCTGACATAAAGAAAACAAAAAGCGGCACTTGCTGAAGACATAAAACAACGTAAACAGAACACTTTGATGAGGGTTACAGCAGTGACGCGAATATTTGCTGTCACGTCAATACGGATGGGTGGAGGTAAACCTGGGCAAGGTTGGAAAGCCTGTCTTTAATTAAACGCGGTTCGTCGGTCGCAACAGACTACTGGCAGTCGCGCGCGGCGATCGAAAATTAGCCGCAGCGTCACGAAAAAATAAAAATCACAAAATGTCATGCAGCCTGGGTAAGCGTTCACGTTCGTACACATCGACCTCTCAGGTGAACGGGCTCCTGAATGTAGAAACGTTCGGCAGCCGAGAGCTCAGAGGAACAGCGCTTGCCCGATCACGGTACACCGACAAATTTGACGCGGCTGACTTCCCGTGCTGATGGACACTTTTTTGTCATTGCTTAAACGAAGGACGTTCAGCGTCATTAGAAGGTATGTTGCTGCGCTTATACGGTACCTTAAGTTCTAATTTGATAGGTTGTACAAATCTGTGATGTTTTGTAACTGAAACTTCGAAGACCCTTCTTCTACGTAGTGTGGGGAATGACGCTGCCTTCGGCAATATATGATGAAACTTATTGCGTGATCACATCTCCCGATTTTACTGCAGTCAGATCTCTTTGAATCTTGTATGAATGATAACTTATATAAAAATTAAGGATATTTGTTTCGTCTTCGTCTTCAATACTTATTAAGCGCCACACAAAACGGGCCACAAATAATTCAACAAAGCGCTTTCTTACAGCTGAAGAGTGTTTTTAAGTGCGAAACGTTTTTTTGCGTACCAAAGAACTTTGGTAGAAAATACTGCGTAGGCAGCTGCTCGGTGACTGATTCGCATTACGTCGATTCCCACAATGCTTGGGAACAGCCGCAATGTAGTGGACCAAGCGTCATTTTTAAACAGGCAACCATGCATGCATTACAGACGGCTTCAGTATCGGTAATTTATATATAGTATAGTATGCTTCAGTATCGGTAATTTATAATAGTATAGTTATTACAGTAAGCGAGAGTTATAACTATGTGTGAATCTTAATAAACAGTGAAAACCACGAAATATAACAAGGCGCAACTGTAAACAAAAAACAAACAAACAAACAAGAACTGGCAATACTGGACTGTTAAGAAGCAACGAAAGCAAACTCGACTTCGTAAAGCACAACAGAATGGTCGCTGACGTAAGCCTAGCCCCATTTTGTAATGTTACATTTTCTAAATTACGAAAGGGCAACGAAGGCCGAAGAACACAGAAGGAGTGCTTGTCTTATGCGGTCACAAACTGTTTTAGTCGTCCTGCTCCTTCCATGTATTTTTCTAACAATACGTTCGCGTGAAAGCGGTCAGTTTGCTTCATTATTGCGTATTCTTAGAAGATCACGCAAGGAGTAACTCGCTTTTGTATTCCGTACCTCAAAGCCGAAGAAAAAGCAATATTGTCGCACTGCATACGTCAAGCGCGGAGGACATAGTGGCACAAGGCAAAATGCTGCTTCAGCATGGGCACTGACGGTAAGCTTCTATATGACGGCTTATTTTGAAATGCAAAGATGCCGCAGCATTTCGTTGCGGGAGCATATTTTTTTCTTCGGTTACACCCTTCTATTTCTGCTGTTTTTTTTTTTTTTGATGCGCGAGTTTGAGTTCAAAAGTCTTCAGAGACGTTGAACCAGGTCAGCGGATTATTAAATATATTCTAGCAAACGCCCGTCATTCTGGAGTGGACCTACAAAGCGTATTACAGGTCCAGTGCTTGCTCCAAGCTTAGGTTTTGTATTTGACAACTTACAACAGACCACTGAAAACAGAGTGCTGAAACCTGGTAACTTCTCTCCGTTATATCGAACAATGCAAGCAAGACCTATACTATATAGCGTGTGCCCGCTGTGATGTGAAACAGTCTACTGAAAATTCGAGACGTGTCCTGTAGCAATGTATACAACAAACCCATACATTTTGTCATTAAAAGAGGCGCACTCTGTCGTCGAATGTGTGCCATGAAATACATTTTGTTTGACCAAAACAAGGGCGTGCAACCTTTTTGTGCAAGTGCAGGTCCAGAGTTTCTCGGGGATTACGCAGGCAGGTATGCGAATGGCGGCCACAAAACGTAGACGTCCCTTGCTAAGGAATGGTGCGTTTATATACCCGCAGAGTAACGCAAAATCAACATAGGTGCGTTTTAAGGCGAAAGCCTTAGATGCCTCATCAAACGCGAAAATTGACCATCGGCGGCGTCAGCGTCAACACGAGTGATGCCAAATATCACCATCACGTAATGACGTCACCATGAAGCGACATATCGCCAGAATTTGTTTCATCATCATTACGCTACTGTGACGTCACGTAACGTGACGTCACATGATGACATCATCACATGACACCGTCACTGGATCAAAGGTGGTCCACCTTTGATGACGGAGGCAGTGCAAAACCACTTTAGGCGCAGAAAGCTTTCGGTGAGAGGCGGGGGAGGATCAGTACATCGACCGAGAAGATAATGACGAAGATGGCTTTAGCCTTTGAGCCATCTTAGGAGTTCTTGGTGTAATTGTTCTACTTCTGTGCGTGTTTTGCAAGCACTTGCAATGCGGTGAATATCTATTACATTATGGTTTAGTCGTTTCATATAGTATTTACGCGAAATGTTCAGAACATAAGGAAGGCGCTAAATAAGGAAAAGGTGCAGTAGTCCTTTGATATCGAACATCCGTTTAAAGCTAACTAAATTGCTTAATAGAAAGTAAACGTAATGTTCTTGCTGATTTGTAGTTACAAACGCCAAGTATAGGTAGATACTCCAGAGATTAGAAACAGATGATTATTTATGCTATGGCTATCTAATGTGGGTAATGCAAGTATACCTATAGGAATAACGATATTTGGGTCTCGAATACAACTCCCTGTGGCTGTGTCGCGCCAGGTGTCGTTGAGTTTAGCTGCATTTCTTGGGCTGATATAATACTGTCGCTGTTGAGCCGTGTGTTGATGCAGCGCCCCCGCGACATTGTCTTTTATTTGCGTAAAATATTCCTCCCACGTCAATATGTTTGCCAACGATAACGCTGCTCTGTTTTCCAAAAGCAGACGTTCATCACTGGTTCTCTCCCGACCGACAACTTAGTGTGTTCTTCCGGAAACAAAAGGGGAGCTCCATAAGGGAGCGCTGCTTTCTAGCATACTGAAGGCGAGCGCCTAGCCCAGAAAATCTAGTACGCGTAACGAGGACCTGGTGGCGTAACTGGTCGCGAAAACGAAACAGCCGCAGGCATTCCAGACACCCATTTTTGTAGCTGTTACTTGGATCGACCCGCCGCACAATAGACGCGCAGTCTGGTAGGCTTGTCACGTCCGGCAACCTTCTGCGTTCCGGCAGCCAGGAAAGACGGATAACTCGCTGATCCTTTGATATCCGACGCCCGCTTCCGCTGTGCGGACTCGAACGAACGTGTAATGGCAATCACATCGATGTAGCTGAACAAGTGAAGCACATTGTGGAAAGGGGAAGTTTCAACCTCCTGAAAAAAGTTTTCTCTCAAGGCTCTCGCTTACCCCAAAATTACGGGAAAGAATAGCAACGGCAGGGGATACCGTCAAAGGGCTGCACAAAGGATACTACAATAGAGTTATTGCGGATAAACGAGTGGCGTCTCTGGTAGTTTGTGTTTAGAAAGAGCGCGAGATAAATAAAAAAGAACGCTGATGGAGAACTAAAAATATGTAGTTTTTTATTCTCGCTAAGGATCTTAAGCCTATAGTCTACGTCTTCTTTTTTGCATCATGCCTTTTCGAAATTAGGTGGAATTCCTTCGAACTTCGAAGTTTCCAAAGGTGCGTATTGAGTGCATTTTTCGACGGAGAATGTCACGGATGTCTCAGTAACAAATGAAAGAAACGACAAGTTCTTGAATGACATATCAAAACTGCGACGTTGTCTGGTCGCTCACCGCGAGCCAACATGACAGGCCCACCGCCAACGCTAGCATCTTCTTATAACAAACTTTACTAGTTTAACAAAGATGTAGTCTACCGAAATATATCTTAACTGTAATATATGAACATTTGTGTTTTAGAGAAACCAAAATAAAGTACGAATACTGCTTCTACGAATATTTCATGCGAAATAAGCTTGTCTTGCACTTATGAAGACACTTAATGTTGTCGGTACGAGCACTATAGATAGGAAGCGGTGAAACTTGGGCTACGTGTAGTTTTAACGCGATAGCATTAGAGAGGCTCGTGTCGCAGAAATTCCTGTGTTGGCGTCGACGTCGGCGACGGGCGACGGTGACGGCGTCGTTGGTTGTGAGCGAAAAATCGTCCGTGACCGAAAAATCGAGAAAGAAGCAAAAAATTGGGGGACCCTTAAGCTTCGCCTTTAAGAGTTGAACGCAATAGCGAAATCCGGCCCCTGGTGCGCACTTCAACCACTAAGTGCATACTTATTAATGTGTATTGTTACACACACACACACACACGCACACAGACACACACATGCGCGCGCGCGAGAATGGTACATACAGGTTTTTGATCTAAAGCAAGAGTCGCATGACCTCCAAGATACACGCCGCGCGCTTGCCATCTCAGAGGCGATGAAGAGTCTCACAATGCCTCACAGATGGCAGCACATTATCTAGCGTTTGCTGTTTGCTTGATCAACGCCTTCTTTGGAAAGGCGGCATTGGCTTGATATGTTGTCCGCTAGATGGACATAGTTGTCCATTTCCCTTCTCGATTTTTCGCTCGCGGATGATTTTTCGCTCACAACCAACGGTCCCGACACCGGCGGCGGAATTTCTGCGACACGAGCTCTCTAACGCTATCGCGTTAATACAGTAAACAATAAAAAAATACTTCGGTCCCATTGAGGATCGAACCCGAGCCGCTCGCATGGCAAGCAGATGTCCTACCACAAAGACACGATGTTACTTGCAGCTGCTTCGGAGAAAAACACTACATAAATGCCATGTGTGGAAGGAGTCTTCTTAGCACATTTTGTTCGGCTGGTGTCAAGACGAAAACGAGCCCACTCGGCGACTTGTAGGCGCATTGGCGAGGCCATCACACTACGTCGAAAAAGGCCGGGATAATGCAGCTATCGCCGCTAAAAACACACACGAACTTTCAAACAGCTCTAAAAATGGACAACTATGTCCATCTAGCGGAAAACATATCAAGCCAACGCCGGCTTTCTAGAGGAGGCGTTGATCAAGCAAACAGCAAACGCTAGATAATGTGCTGCCATCTGTGAGGCATTGTGAGAAATATGTCTCGACTCTTTATGGCCTTCGAGATGGCGGGCGCGTGGCGTGCATCTCGGAGGCCATGCGACTCTTGCACAGGGAAGTGCTTTAGATCAAAAACCTGTACCATTCGCGCGCGCGCGTGTGTGTGTCTGTGCGTGTGTGTGTGTGTGTAACAATACACATTAATAAGTATGCACTTAGTGGTTGAAGTGCGCACTAGGGGCCGGATTTCGCTATCACCTTCAACTATTGAAGGCGAAGCTTAAGGGTCCCCCAATTTTTTGCAGTTATGACCAAATTTGTAAAGAACAAGCATGAGAGGTTACTTTGCATTCACGTCAAAGTGATCATATATGTTTTAGTTTGCGCATTGTAGTGGCCATCGCTAGAAGGCAGCTTCGTTCAATCGGGGTTCGGAATTAGAGCTGTCCATCATTCCTCAACACTGCTTAGCCTGTCTCTATGTTGTTTTTTCGTGTAAGGTTTATAGTCCTAATGCAGATGTGAACAACACGGTGATATTGTCTCCCTGTGTTGCATAATCTCCTATATTCTAAAGGCGAACCGACCTCTCATTGCTTGAATAATATTTTCTGGTGGTATTCGTATCATATTTTCTGACGTAAATATCAAGCTATATTTCTTCGTTGTTTCGCCATGCATTCGCTTCTCGTCCTAGGATGACGTAAAATACTTGTAAGACGCTTGAGCTTCGCCTTCAAGAGTGGAACGCGATAGCGTTATCGGGTCCCGTGCGCATCGCGTTCCCAATTGCTAACCCCAGCATCGGTTCTCGGTGCATGCCTCAACCGTGCCGTAAGGAAATGAATGACTCTGCGCATAACATTGGCTGTTTCAAACTATTCTAGAATGCGCCCTACAAGTGCTGTTGCGCAGTCCCCACTACGCCATAATTCTTCCTCTTGCGAATCAGCTAAGGGCCCCCTATGCGTCAGTAAGACAATACGCAAACCTACGCAGCTGCTCACTTTGTTGATGCTTTTGCTGATGATGATCGTTAAACATGTCTGAGCGCTTTGCAATGGGTGGCCCTTTCACCCGATCGCTGCGCAATTCTCATGTTTTGACGACTGGCGCGATTCTAAGCTTCTCCCACGCATTGTTACTTGCGTTAAGGACTCCTCCCACTACATGACATTCGTATAGTGCTTTTTTTTCCGAAGCAGTTTCAAGAAGTGGCGTCGCTCTGAGGTAGAACACCTGCTTGCCACGCAGAAGGCCAGGGTTCGTATCTCACTGGAACCCAGACCGGATCAATTAACTTTATTGATTGCCCTGCGAATTGGTGGCATGGGCATGGATCCCGCCTAGGCTTCGGTCAAGGGTTGCTGTCCCTTGGCGGCTTGCTCGGCTCGCTGGACGGCCCAGAGTTGGTGCTCCTGATCCGACTCCCTGCGCAGACTCCCAGCGCGCGCGGAGGCTGTCGCTGTTTAAGGCTGCATCACGGCTATTGTTTACTATATCTGAACATCCCCATAGTATACGCTCTATAGCGGCTCTAGAGTCGCAATGTCTGCACTTGTGTGTCGTGTATAAATCTGGGTGTATTATATGCATGATAGCTGGGGGCGATCGGAGATCTGTTCGTTCCGCTTGTTCGTTCTTCTGGGGAAGAACAAGCGCGCTGATTGGCTGAAGCGGGAGATGCCACTCAAGGCCGGGGGGTGTCGCCATTTCTTTTTTTTTTGCTTGATCTTTTCTTTTTTGGTGACGGCATATCGCGTCATAACAAGTAGGGTGATCGGAGATTTCTGTTCTTCGCCGTTCGTTCTGCACCCATTCTGGCGGCGCACGCGATTAGCCGAAGCCGGAAAAAACCACGTCTCTGAGAGGCGTAACCATATTTCTTTTTGCTTGATCTTTTATTTTTTTGTGACGTCAGACCGCGTCATAACGAGCATGTCGTCTGCTACAAACGAACGGATCGCGAGGCCGTTCACACACGTTCTCTCGAGCGAAGAAACGGCTTCGCACGGCATGATGCGGCGGTTGCGGCTGCCGCAACAGCTGATTTTCAGAAAATGGCGCTTGCGACGTGTGCTTCTCTTGTGGTTGGAGGTGCGAGATGCGTTTGTAGCCATGAGCGAGTGCGGCGTCACTTTCAGTTCTCGAAACGAACAGTGCGAACGAAATGAACGGGCCTGCCACTGGGCTGTGGTCTTACGCGCGGGGACTTCTTGGTTCAAAAGCGCTACCAGCTCTTGCCACGTGTCGCCCCGGTCCTAACTCGTGAACGACGGCCCCAGCGGGCGCGACGGCGTAACTATCTGTGGGTGCTCTTTTATAAAAGCCAGCAGAATCTCCCTTTGACGATCCGACACCCGGGAGCCAAGCCAGACATTCCGGTGAGAGGACATTTTGAAAAACTGCGCCAACTGCTACATTTCTTTTTTAGATGCGAAGTATCTTAAGGCGGAGTACAATCCGGTGGTCGTGGTGGTGGTGGTGTGCGGCGTGACCACCCTTACTGCGCATGCGCATACCCTCCCCACACATTTTCTCTCCACTCACCCTCTCCCCCCTCTCCACCATCCCTCTCTCCTTCCCCTCTCCACCTTCCCTCTCTCCTTCCCCTCTCCCATACCGCTCTCCCCTCCCCCTTTCCACTCTTCCTCTGAAACGCGGGCTAGACATGCCGAAATTCTCTCCTGCGCAACGCCGCGATGAGCTCGAGCGCATGCGCGTCCCCTCCCCTTCTCTCTCCTTTCCTACGCTGCCCCCCTCTCGCCCGCCTGTCGACCGCGTTCCCCGCTCGCCCTGTGAGAATTACGGCCAGGCTAGATGGAAGATACGACGCGCGTAGCGTCCCTCTTCGCGTTCCACGAAGCGAGGTCGGTAGCATGGCCAACAAACGCCAACGGAGCGCGATCGTGCAAGTGCTCCGGCTTCGCATCGCCTCATGGTCCCCTTTAGCGGGAGATGGTGTAATTTTTTTTTCGCGTGCGCGACTTAACATAGCAAGCACGTTAGAAAAACTAACACCAATAAATACCAGCACTCAAAGCTATTGCTGTTTGAGAAACTGCTTGAGCTTGAAAAGAAAAATAATATCTTTTCGTATAACAACTGTATTTATTAGAAGGCGAGAAACACCTCGTTTTGAAATATTCGGTCCCTTTGCCGAGGACAAACAATGCGCGTCTACTTCCGGAAAGCTCGCCGTTCACCGCTTGACGATTGGCTGTCCTCTTCCTCTCGGCGGAAGAGAGCTGTGGACCGCCCACTTTTGTGACGTAACACCGCCAGAACGAACGCGGAACGAACAGAGATCTCCGATCCCCCCCCCTGGACTCGGGTAGGATCGGGATCGTAACTGCCGCCATTCTACAGACTGTTTCTTGCTTAATTTCGGGTGAGGGGGTGGGAATGTACGCCTCTGCAATCTACGGTGTGCTGTAGCTTCGTGAAATGTGGTCATTCTATCTTCCCACTCCCACTCGTCGGTATTCCCTGAGGCGGCACTAATCGATGCTCGGTCTGTAAGCCCTCGAGCCATGCGGTGCGCCGCCTCATTGCTACCGTCTGATAGTATTATCGTCAGTACGCCACACGTAGAAACCGCAGAGGAAATAGCCATCACAGTAGCCATAGCACAAACACAAGCGGACGTGATCATCAGTGATTCGTAGACGACGATCTCAAACTTCGCAAACGGCCGAATCTCCCCAGAGGCATTGCGAATTCCAAATCTCGGTAATATTGAAGAAAAAAGTGTCCATCTGATATGGACACCCGCTCACAGTCTAACCCAAGATTTTTTTTTATTTTATTTGCATCTTTCTCGATTTTTTGGTCATGGACAACGCTGATTTTTCGCACACAACCAACCACACCGACATCTACACCGACGCCAACACCCCCACCGACGCTGACAGACACCGACGCCGACACCCACGCCGACACCGACACCGACGCCGACATCGACGCAGAGACTGACACAGACACTGACGCAGACACCGACGCGGATACCATAATTTCTGCGAAACGCGCTCTTTAACGCTATCGCGTTAAAAAGCTTCACTTTACTTGCACGTAGGCCTCATGCTTATTTTTACATTTTTTTAAACCACACAGGCTACAGTTTCAGAATAACTTATTGAAATCAGAGCTGTAAGAGAAACACACGAAACGGAGCAAACCTTCACATTCTTCGCCGCTCCTGTAACGCGACCTCTCTCAGCTCAAGCTCCACACATCTCGCATGTGTAAGGTTACCCTTAAAAAACTGGAGTTCTATGTTAGCTTGAGTACGCATATTTATAAATAAATCTACTTCAAGTGCCAGAAGTCTATTGAAATACTAGCTACAATAAAAGGTGCCTCGAGATGCGCTGAAACCATGAGCATTGTAATAGAAATATAAATGGTGGCGATACAGCCCACACGTCACAGTATACGTATACTAATTGAAACCTGAGTAGTAATTGTGTTCCTGTCGACAGGCAGTCTTTAAAGTGCGCGGCAACACAACGCCTACAAAAAACGCCACAGCGGAGAGTGCTGGATTAAATTTGACAGGCTGACGCTATTTATGACGCTTCAAGAGGGTGCAAAGATTGGTACACACTTTCTAAATACCTTCTCAAAAATCATGCAGCGAGATCCTTTCTTAACCTCCCGCAGATAGCGGCGAAGAAGACTCGCAAAATGATTTTTTTTTCTCATTCATATAAACCACTTATGCGAACATGCCGTCATAAGAGACGCGATCGCTAATGGTTCACTTTCTGTATTCCTTAAAACAAAGCAGTAAAACTTAGATGACCTTCATTTACTTCATTGAACAATGCTTAACCTAAGCGACCAGCTACCATTGGGGCGTTATTTCTTTCCTGATTTGTAATACTACTATAGACTCGACGAGGAAAGCGGCTAATTAAGAACATCGATTAACCGGCGCTTGCGTGATGGCTCAAGGCATTAAATTTTGTATTTCTCTTGGCTATCTCGAAACCACTAGGCCCCTGATAATGCACGACGTCAGGTAAAGGAAGAAACAAAGAAGGCAAGTTGGCGGTCGACGGTTTTCTTACCGCATTGTTACGCTCATCGATATACGTCCAAATATTTTGTTCATACGAGAGAACGTTACCTTTCTGCACCTTCAAGCATTTCATGCATGGACACCCTGAAAGAAAGATTATGCAGAGCAGCTAGCCTAGCAAGCACGTAATTATCGCTTGCTAGCCACCTTACTATACCGCAACACATGAAACGGCGGAAGACGGCTAAAGTCAGCACGACGAACGACAGAAAAAAAAAATTGGAAAATGATACCCCCACGTTCGAAGCTGTGGATAATACGCAAACTAAGCAACTATATTGTAGGAAATTATATTACGCGCCAAATTCGTTAGGGAACGGATGCGTTGTAAACAGGAAAAAAATAATTTCATTAAAAATCTGAAGTTATTAGACAATCTTAGTTGGGCGTCTGCAGACCCACCTGGAACCCAACTGATTTGTCCACACATCTAGAACTGTCCACTGACACCATACAAACGGGTGCTACAATGGGTGAAAAAAATTACAATAGGCATATCTAGACGAGATATACGTATAATGTGGACGCCAGCTGAATAAAATTGAATTGAATTAAGTTTATTCGGTCATAGACTGCCTAGTTCGAAAAGACTGAAGGCCGATTACCTCTTACTGACTAAGGGCCCTCCACTTGCCACGACAAGCGCAGAGATTGCAGGTTTTGTTACGTCACAGATGACGGCGGCAGTACTGGCGGCTATCATGCTATGAAGACCATAGGTCGGCAAACTCACTCATGTGTCGACTAACTCAGACTCTCTCAAACTCAGATCAAGCCGCGAGTCTGAGTCTGAGTGAGTCCGGGTGAGTAATATTTTGGTGAGTCTGAGTCCGAGTGAGTCCTGTTGTGAAAAATTTTAGTGACTGAGTCCAAATGAGTCTGGTTAAGGAAAAGTTTGGTGAGTGTGAGTCCGCGTGAGGCCTAAGGGCAAAATATATTTCGTGAGTGAGTCTTATTGAGCGCCGCATTTTTTTTCCGACCTATGGAACTCCTACCTACTTAACTTCGGCATTAATATCAGCTTAACCTCGACTCACGTTTATACTCACGCCTAATCACACATAATTCAAGACACTAGCGTTCATATACGAGCTAACTATTTATTGATCAAAGGCGTGAGTTAAGGACGCCAAAAACTAAGGGAAGTACTTGATAAAAATATATCGTGTGACTCATCTCTTACAATAAAAAGTCCTTAGTGGATAGCAACCACTAATAAATCGCATTTGACAGTACGATATGAAAAGATGCCAAGTAGAGCAGCGAATATGCGAGATATTGGCGTTAAAGAGCAGTGGCACCATGGTAAAAAAAAAAGCTATCGTATTTACTCGAATCTAGGCCGCCCTCGATTGAGGCCGAGCCTTGAAATGCGCAAGGCCAGAAAAAAAAACTTAATCATTGTACTCGAATCTAAGCCGACATACCCCCCCCCCCCCCACACACACACATACTGTCGCACGTCGTTTTTTCAAAAAAAAAAAAAAAACATCGGCTTAGATGCGAGTAAATACGGTAATCACACGATTACGGACTCATGAGTCGACTCACTCAGATTCACTCAGACTCATATCGAGCCGTGAGTCTGAGTCAGTCGGAGTGAGTAATATATTGGCGAGTTTGAGTCCGAGTGAGTCCGGTCGAGAACACATTTAGTGAGTATGAGTCCGAGCGTGTCCGGTTGAGGAAAACTTCGGTGAGTATGAGTGCGAGTGAGACCGAAGGGCAAATATATTTGATGAGTGAGTCTGAGTGAGCTTCACATTTTTCGCCGACCTATGATGAAGACTAGCCCAAGGCTATCGTGACTGTCATTGCACCTGTTCCCGCATTCCACAGCCAAAGATGCCTGTCACCTACGAGCGCTGAAAATTGCGGCCTGTAGTTCTTTCGAGTTGGTCATATTGAGACGCTCCAGAGCTCAGTCAACCAGAACGCTAGTACATGAATTGATTGAGCGACGAATCTCCCAATAAAACGAACAGTCTAAGAGATGTGCTAGAACAAGCCCATGTGTGATCGTGAGCCCGTGACGTATAATTATACATTAAACAAAATTAAACAATGTTACCGGTCTTTATTCGCAGTGTATATTGTGCGCTATAAGATTATTCTGGTATGGTGCGTCACAATCTAATTTCCTGGTTTATTGGTAGCGTAGCGCATAGTTCGTCTCGAAAATGTGGCCCGAATTTCCATTTCGAAGTAGTTAGATAAATAGTATATATTGGTGTTTAAGTGTTTGTACACTCCGAACTAATCGACGTTGTTTCAGAGTTGAAACCTGCTAGTACAAGCCAAATAATTTCTGGGGTTTTAGGGGCGAAGCTCCTTAAGGCAGCACCCGTTCGTCCCTCGTAGTCGTAGTAGTGCGTAACCAGTCGTAACGCTAGTACCAGATCTTGACCTCCAAGGTGGTGCCGGTGGGAGATTTTTCCTGTGCGTTGTTGAAGAATAAAAAATTCGCTGCGTGCGCGTTAACTAAAAGCCGAACTCTTCTGTCTCTCATTCCCCATTAGCAGCCATTGGCATGTTCCAGTAGGAAACGTTAGTAGAAGTAGAAGTGTAAGTGTTAGCTAAAAGCCGACTTCTTCTGTCTCTCATTCCCATTAGCAGCCACTGTTTACCTTCAAGGTAGTGCCTGGTGAGATTTCTCCTGTGCGTGATTAAACAATAAAAAATTTGTTCAAAACGCCGTTGATTGATGAAATAAACCAACGAAAGACGCCAGATGTTTTCTAAAAGCAAAACGAAAGAACTCCAGATGTAGCAAAACGAAAAGACGCCAGCGGCTTAACGAAAAACGCCAGATATTTTCTAAAGGAATGGTTTTCTAAACAATGAAAATTCACAGCGTACATGTAAAATTAAAGTGAGCTGCAAGTCGTCATAACTCATCGAACCTTTAGTATAAACGCGCCCCATCTCACGTCGGTGATGATGTACTGGGCAGAATTCACGGAAGATTCACGGTTTACCGATGAACCTCCGCAGCTTCGCCCACTCATCATCATTCACTCCGTGTATATGCTGTGATTTTTTTCGTCCCAAAAGCCCGATATGATTGTGAGTCACGTCGTATAAAAAGGCTCCGGAAACGTTGATCGCCTAGGGTTCTTTAACGTGCACCTGAATCTAAGTACACGGACTTCTAGCGTTTCGCCTCCATCGAAATGCGACTGCCACGGCCGGGATCAAACCCACGACTTTGGGGTCAGCAGCCGAGCATCGTAACAACTGTACCACTGCAACAGCCTGATAATACAAACCTCGAGGCTTGAATTACTAGGTCACAGCTCCAAAATAACGTTGATTAGTTTGGTGTATGCAAACGTTGAGAAACTTGTATAGCATTATTTGTCCTGCTACTTGAAAATTGAAATGCGGGTCACATCGGGAACAGAATAGTATGCCTTTACAGTGGATGATCCGGACAATATCAGGCAGGATACAGAATCTTGTCAGGCAAAATGAACAGCACGCGGAAATGCTCTAAACCGAACGTTCGCTTTTGTCCGAAATAGGTTCTTAGACGTCCTTCAGTCCAAATAGAAGGAACACTTTTCCTCTTCTCAAGCGCCATCTTTCTATCACATTGAATCCTGCTCTGTATTTCACGTTTATGTTCCCGCGTACAAGAGAGACCACCATTGTCACTTCTCACTGATCAAGATATATGCCTTATGTCAACAAAGACAGTCAGAGGAACAAACCGAGGAAGGAGCACGATGGCGTAGCACCGAGCAGAATGGGACCATGAGAGCAGCGGTCATCGGCAATACCAGGGGCCCACAGTTTTCTTGCAGACTAAGCGGGAAATACGCCCTCAGGAGGAAAGCACCACAGTGCTTTCAGTTTTTAATTTTTTTTTTGAGCCTCCGGGCGATCACACTCGAACGAAAACCAATTCCCAAAGTTTCTTCCGTTTGTTATTGTTTAAGTGTTTCGCCATGAATTCTATTATCCGATCTCCTCGAACAACGAAAATCAGTTATCGCTGAAACAACAAAACAAACACAGAGCATCATTTCTATCGCCGGTTGCACTGTGTTGCCGACGTCCGGCGAGTTTAGGAAACGAGGTAGTTCAATTTCTATCGAAGACGCGAGGTGTTGAGACTGGGAAGAACGAAATAGCGTCGTTTCAGGAAATGCTGCCGCGAGAAACGTTGCAGTATTTTCGTCCCGCTGTTATGACAACGACGCTCACAACGCTCTCTTTGTATTAGCGAGAAAGAGAAAAAAAGAGTAGCTGAACGCTTATATCGCATTTTCACAGAAATAGTTCTTTTTCTACAGCAAATCGCAAAGGGCAGAGAAAGGAGAGAACGGAGGGGGGGGGTGCGTACTGGGGTAGTGTCGTAACGATTATGCCATTAGAAATGATTCAATACAAAGAGGTAATATTTAAGAACGAATGTAATCGTAATTGCTTTTACCATACCCGCTTCAAGTATTAACGATACAGTACATCTTCGTACTTCTTAAAGCGCATATTAATGCGACGTTAAGCCCAAATGCATATATATCACATCAATCGCACCTACTCATCTGTAGATAATCTTAACTTCAGGCATGTGTATACCGTAAGCGCACATCAATAATGGAGCATCTAGGAGAAAACGAGGATGAACTAGTGACGCCCATTTCCGTGTACTCAGACCATTATAACCAGTTATCAGCTAATAAAATAATGTTAACAAATCTCGTCGCATATCCTTATAGGCTCCTAATAATAATGGAGTAATCTAATCTGGGAGACCAAGGCCTCTATGGATTGCAGGAAGCTGTAAAAATTTTCTTTGAACCTTGACTGGTTTCCCTCCCCAGTGGAAGGCTCCCACAATGGAGGCGAGGCGTCCTATCACAGGGCGAGGAAGGAGCGCAATGTGTTATGTAGAACGCATAAGCACACGCCTGCGTCTTGATGACTCTTGCTGTCGACGTTAGTGACTGGTTAAACTGTGCGGCTGTTGATATGATGTCTGTGGATCTCCTACCATGCGCGTCCACCATGGAGGAAACAAATATATTGGAAGGAGCACGCCTAGCTTCCACAAGCCAACCTCATTTGAAGCCGCTTGCTCCTCTCGTTCGTGTCACATTTCCCATGCTGCTCCTGTTTCATTTTCTTTTTAACACGGAAGTGTTTTTATGCTGGGGTCCACCAAGACTTTCATGACGTATTTCCGTCACGGAAATACGTCATGAAATACGTCTAGAGCAACACGACACCGATTTCGGTCTGCCGACTGTCGCCGGGAGCGTCTTTTAGCGTGTCGTCGTCCTATATACACTGGAACGACGCCAAAAGTCAGCCGATCGTCTGTAAAAGACGCCGTCTGCGTCTTGTCGTGCTCCCAGCCTCTCGTCGGCCGATTCTCTTGTCACACAGAAGGCGCGCGCAGCGACACCAACTAAACTTGCGCGCAAAAATTCAAAACAGGGGACCACCTGCTCTTCATTTAAGCCGTCCTCCCTTCTCTATCCATTGTCCCTTTCGGGGTAGCGACGCCGCCCCGCCACCCTTCCGGCGTCGGGGGGACGGGGGTGCGGACAGGCAAAGGGAAGCAAAGAAAATACATCGAAGGGGTGCGCAAGATGGCCATTGTCAAATCCCTGAGAATCTTGAGGGAGGCCTCCGTTATCTCCCCCAAGATCTCCCCCTTCGACGTTCGAAGCAACGACATGAGCAAATTTTCGCTCGGCCACAGATCTCCGACGACCTGCCGACGACAGTTCTGCCGATGCGTTTTGTTTTTGGTCTGCCATCATGTTACACTACTACGACATGCTGTTTTGAAGGCGTCGGCGTCGTCGTCGGCCTAGTGTGACCAAACGGTCCGGCGACATCGTCGGCGGGTGACTCGTCCGGCCGACCGTCTGCGTCTGCCTCGTGTCTGTGTCGGTGTCGTGTCGCTCTAGTGTAAACGCGCCTTAATGGAGGCTACATGAATGCGCCTTTTATCTGTCACACTTTCCTCTCACAGTGCTCTTGCCTAGAAGGATGTATGGATGGATGGATGGATGGATGGATGGATGGATGGATGCTATGAGCGTCCCCTTTATAACGGGCTGGTGAAATGTGTGCCACCAGGCTCGAAAAAAAAATTACACCATATCCCTTAAAGGGAACCATGTGTGGATGCGAAGCAGCGGGCAGATGGTTTGCTTGAGCGGGAGATGGTGTAATTTTTTTAGATGCGAAGCATCTTATGGCAGAGTTCAATCCGGTGGTGGTGCGCGGCGTGACCACCCTTACTGCGCATGCACAAACCCTCTCCACACATCTCCTCTCGACTCCCCCTCTCCACTCCACCTCTCCTCGTTTAGATAAAAGGCTCGCGTTTGGTCGTACACACGCTCAGTCACTGCGCCGGCTGCGCCGGTGTCATGAGTTCCAACGTCCACGTCGGCGCCAGTTGCAGTAATACCTTAACGTCTGCCGAGATCGCGGAGCAGCGGGTAAACGTCGCAACGTAAGCGCAACGTAAACGTCGGCAAGCGGACCCTGAGCTCTGTGCTAGGGAAGCCAGTGCAAACGGCAACGTCGGAGGGAAGCTGCTACGGATGAAACGCGGGCTCGAGATGCCGAAACGCTGCCTCGCATCGCCTCATGGTCCCCTTTAGCGGGAGATGGTGTAATATTTTCTTGCGTTCTCGAGCCTGTGCCTTCCTCTGGTGTAGAATCAGCACTGTCTTCCCGTCTCCATCCAGCTCCCGCTGCGTGGAACTGCCGGCGCCCGAGGTATTCGACTCCCGCAAAGTCGCAATATCATGTGCGTCTGGTGTCGTCGTGGTGTCGTCGTGGGATTCTTCAGCGAGGGAAGGACAGCACGAGCGCCCCGCGGCTAGAGCCACTGAAGCAGAGGCAGCCATCGGCCGCTCGTGCCAAGTCAAGACACCGGAGGCGTCGCTGCTGCCAGGGTTGCCAGTGGTGGCTACTTTTCGCCAAATTGGCGAATTTGAGAGGCCCGCGGCGACCTAAAATTATCAATGGCGACATGGCGAATTTCTGGCGATTTTCGGCTTATGTCTCCACTGAGTTATGCATCCCAAGCTCAGTGTCTTCCCAACGAATGAGCGGCAACATTCTCTGTATTTTCTTAGTTTTTGACCCACGAGTAGAATGTGCACATTACGCGTCATTCGGTATCTCCGTCCTGTAACTCGTATCTTCTCAATTCACCTACAGAGAAAATAAAACGTTTATTTGATGTTCTGTGAGAAGATCGGTGAGTGGAATCCTTAGTCCAGGATCCCATCTAGATGCAGGAGGTATTGGAACATCCCCCAGCGACATTCTAGCAAAATGTAAGTCAGAGGACTGCATTGCAAACTGCGAGGGGGCAGTGTTTGACTATAAGTTTATGGCTTTAGGTGCTTCAAGCTTCTCTGAAGTTTCGCTTCTGAAGGGGCTAGACGACGGGTTTGTCGCGTGTTCCGACCATTTGTTCCGCCAAAGCTCCAACTGCTCTGAATAGCTTGGCGACTTATTCACTGTTGCAGTACCCCCAATTCAGCTCGTAAAGACAGTTTTGGAATAGCGAAGAGAGGCGGATACGCGGCTATTTGTGCAATAAAAAAATACTTATTGAGGCATTTTGCACTGTTCTCGGTGAGCGTGTGCAATGAAAACAATTGCTATATAACATTTTACATTGTCTAATTGTTCATTAATAACGCATCGAATTGACGCGTGTAGATATAAGTGACTATAAGAAAGGGTCACTGGCGTCCGGTATCATATTAGTTCCCACTGAAAAGGTGCAAGACTAACTAATGATCGGTTCCTGTAAGAAGTCTGTCGTGTTACCTTCAATAAACCTTTAATCCTTTTAATTCATATAAGGGCATACGTAAAGCTGTCTACAAACAACGGTTTCCGCCCAAGGTTTACCACACTTTTACCTTTGAAACGAACGGACAGGGATGGAAGGATATCATGAGCGCTTCATTCATTCATCCTTGCGCCACCACGTACATCTTGCGGCTAGTCGGAGCAGCAGCATCATGCACTCCCATGATGAAGCGGGCGATACGACTGTCATTGAGAAACGTCAGTATAATTTAATGGTTTTTGATGGTTACTGTATTCAACGGGGCTATACGTGAGCGGAAATTGTTATTACTAGGTATGCCGCACTTATCTAGAATGGCGACTTTTTTGGCGAAATTTGTAAAAAAATGGCGACTTTTGGCGACTTTTTGCTCGTCGTTTGGCGACATTTCCTCGAAAGTCAGTGGCAACCCTGGCTGCTGCCAACTCGTCGCAGAAGAGAATGAGACGCGTGAGACGAGGGGAGCGTAGGAAAGGATAGAGAGGGGAAGACGCGCATGCGCAGTGGGGGTGTGGACGCCCCGGGATGGACAAAGCCCCCACCTGAAGATGCTTCGCATCTAAAAATTGGCCGCGTATCTGCGTGCTGTGCTGCAATTTCGTCGAAAGACGATAGTGTTCTGCCTGCGGTTTTTTAGATGCAAAGCAGCTTTTGCTCGGGGCTGTGTCCGTCCGTCCCTCACGCGTCCGCTCCCCCACACGCATGCGCCAACTCTCCCCCCTTTCCTCCCGTGAACGCGAGGAGGTGGGGTGGTCAAGGTGGCGTGAGCGCTGCCTCCACTCCGTTTCTTCCCTCCCGTTTCTCTCTCTCCACCACAGCTATGCGCTCGTATTGGCCTCGAGGCCCACCACTGGAAGCGCCGGCGCCACCGTCGGCGTGACGTGCTTGGCAGGATCACGTGGTCTCAGCGGCCGCGTCGGCTGCTTGTGGCGCACTGCCGCGTGCTTTGAAAACGAGTTTCAAGTCCCACATGCGCTGCGGTCTGTTCAAATTCGGAAGTTTTCTCTCATTTTCTACTCAATTGAAACCATTGTAATAGAGTGGCTGCCTCCGAAGGCGACGAACATGGGGCTCTACCGCTCGGTGCCGCAGTGCCGCGCTTACGCAAAGGAGCCCAGTGTCGGCCTGCACCGGTAACCGCGGGACAAGAAACAGCGTGAAGCATGGGTTGTAAAGCTAAGAACCGGCAAGTAGCCATCCGCTACGAGGCTGGTGTGCAACAAGCACTTCCGCGACGAAGACTTGTTACTGCGTCGGGCCTGCGATGTTCGGTGAGTAGGAGACAGCGCGCACTGAGACGATGGCTCGCGCGCGTTTCCCGCCGGCAAATGATGCTTATCTGCCACAGGATGGTAAAAGCGCTACCTTTTACCACGTGCGATGCCATCTCAGAACCATCCAATGCGACCTCTTTATCGTCGGCCCCGTGCTCAGCGTCCACAAAATCGGCTGCAGATGCGCAAGTCATTGTTTAGATACGTTAAATTAAAAAGCGCACAGGGTCCCTTATGCATTCGTTAAAGATGACTAGAAGGCGAAAGCCATCTTCTTCTTGTCAGTCGATGTACTGATTCTCCCGCGCCCCCTCCAAAAGCGTTCTGCGCCTAACGCGGTTTTGCACGGCCTCCGTGACCGATCACGGAGGCAATGCAAAGCGACCATGACGTGTGAATACGTCATAATTTGACGTCACATTATGTGACGTCATAATGACGCTACATATTTTGACGATCTGTGACGTCATGATGACGTCATATGGTGACACCATCACGTGACGATTATTTTTTGCATCACTCGTGTTGACGCCGCCGACGCGGGACGCCGACGGGCAACCTTCCCATTTGATGAGGCATGCATTGCTTAATAAGCTACAGAAATTTTGCATTGCCTCCGTGATCGGCCCACCGGCCAACCCCATGTATTTTCTTGGAGCCTCATTTATTTACGTGGGAAAGATGCCACCCTGTTCGCGTTAGACACGACACTGCTGCCAAAATTGCTGGGGTACTCGCCAAATAATTACTGTCCTGTTTTGCGGCTGCTGGTTGCTGCAATAACTTCTATTTTATTCACCGCTATTTCAAGCTCATGTGGGTCCTAGTTCACAGCCGACGTTTGCAGAACAAGTCCGACAAACGTTACTGTATTTTCTTTCTTTTCCTAGGCGTCGCATGCTACTACATGCTCGGTCTCGTAGACTGGTTCTTCTTCCACCCAGCAATCTCGAAGTGGTGAAGCTTGGTCCATGAATTTGTTGATGACAGAGAGCGGCAAGTTCACTGGAATGCAAACGGAACGATAATTAAGGAGCATTAAAAAAGGGCGTCGCATTTGCTCACGTTTTGTGTGAGCACCAAACGAAACGAATGCGCTGAATGAAGAAATAGAAGCAGCGGCATTTGCCCGCTGAGAAGACCGATCAATACGCAGTGCGAGACAGCTTGTCAAATGACATTGAAACGTACCCGAATTTAGACCGAAAAAGAAAAAAAAAACACTAAATCGTCGGGACGGCAGATCACAAAGTTGCCATGCTCACCGAAGCCGCAGTTGTAAGGAAATTGTTTTTGAACTGCTCTGATAGCGTCCGCGCAACAGTAGTTGTTTGTTTACTCACAAATTCTCATATTTTGCGGCCTAAAGTTCACAGCGCGGTGCCGAAACGCGCTCGTAGCAAAAGCGAAACCATCAGTACGAACATACATGCAGACGCTCATACATGCAGAGGCACCGTCAGTCGTCGCGAACCCGTGCGATCGCTGGCTTGAGGCTTCTTTCTGTTATGCTCCGTTTGGTTATACAGACAGTCTACTCTAACGAGATATTTCACGTAGTTTGCACTCAGCGAGTGACTACCTTTCACGCAAGAAGTCGGTTCAGGAGTCTCCAACGCGGTGACAGCGTGAAGCGGGTGCTCGGTTTTCTGCAAAGAGACAGCGACTGTAGACTATCTTGTGCTTTCAGTTCGTCGAAAATGATTATTTGGACATTAAAGAAGACAGTTAATTTCGAAAGTACTTACAGAAATGCCCTGGAAGGCTTCCGCGAGGTGTTCTTGTAGAGCGCCGACAGCAAAACCTATGGGGAGCGCGCCGGCGGTATCCTGCCTAGCACGCAATCGAGGCGCGTCCGATAGAGGGCGACTCCGTAACTCCTCGAGGCCAATATAATGCGGCGCGCGCTCGCTCCCGTTGCACTCTCCTTCGCAACGGCGCTATGGACACTCGCGAAGCTGAGCGTAAACGGCAACGCCGGCAAGCGTTGCACTCTCCTTCGGAACGGAGCTACGGACGCTCGCGAAGTTGACCGTAAAGGGTAACGCCAGCAAGCGAATCTCGAGGCTGCGAGGCAACGCGAAGCCGAAGCGCAACGGACGCGAGCTGGGGGGTAACATAAGCGGTACACAACATATACACAACTCCACACAGAAATGAAACATACACGGAAGGATACAAATCGAACAATAATAGAAACACAAGTGAACACCCAGCGCTGCTTCGCATCCCCACATGGTTCCCTTTAGTGGGAGATGGTGTAATTTTTTTCTGCCGGCCATTCTCGCTCCTTTTCAGCACAGCCTAAGAAACACTAGCATTTTCAGCACAGCATAAGAAACACCATGGTTTTTAGAATTACATATCTGTATTTTTTAGTAAAGGAACACACCACCTAATATTTACGTATTGATGTTGCACCTCAGATACGCGTAATATTTGCTTTTTGATCCACAATGTCCACAAGTATGAACGCAGCTACCAGTTCAAGATGGCTGGGCGTTCAGCGAGTGCTTAAACTTTGGCCGGGTGGCTGAATCGTGTTACAAACAGATAGACAGAGACAGACCAAAATTTCTGCGTTTAAGTTCCCCAAGAAAGACTATCGTCTTTAAAACGCGCCTTTGCTACGACCGTCCCATTCGGCGCGTTTCCAATAAAAGGGTAATTTGTCATCGCTTTAACATACCGCGAGGTGGTGGCTTTAGATCAAGCCTCGCTCATAGCATCCATCCATATAGAAAGAAAGCTCTCCGACTCTCGCCTGTCTGTCGCATCGCGTTCCTCGCTCGCCCTGTGAGAATTAACGGCCAGGCTAGAGGGAAGACACGACGCGCGTAGCTTTTCTCCTCGTGTTTCACGACGCTTTGAAGGAGTGCATATAGAGTATCAGTGTTTATTACGTGGTTGTTGATGCCATGTTTGCACGAGATTCACCCATATGCGGTGTCCACGTATATGTTAAGAACTTCAGCTACCGCAAAGGTTAAATCATGGTCATGGGAGTTACTCGTCGGTGCGGAGATGTGCCACTAGGCGTCAACGTCAGTGCCTCCACATCAAGCGGTGCTATATCTTGCAACAACAGTAGACATAGCTCTCGTGTACCAATGCACTATAAGCAATCAACTACTCCTATGACGACACATTTCATTTTCGTGTTATACCGATTCCTTTTACAGAGGGATCAGCCATTTTTTTGGTGGCCTCATGAACAAAAACCATGGTGTGAGATATATAAGAGTATATATGTTGCACCGTAAGAAAACCAAAATGGACGAGTGCGCGCGCGCCTAGCGTCCACAAGCCAACCTCCTCGGACGCCTCCCCCCTCGTTCTCCATACGCTGGTCACAATTTCCAGCATGCTCCCGCTTCGTTTTTCATGGCTGGGCTTCAAACTTCGACGCGACGCTCCTCCTAGTTTTTGTATGGTTTTTTCTCTCCATGGCACCTATACTCCATTTCACAAGCTAGTTGCAGCACTACGAAGGCTAGGTCGATTTCCACCAATCACGAAGGCGAGTTTGCTCCGCGTTGTATTAATCTGCTCACATTTGTAGCTGTGGCCTAATCAGTTGAGTGCCCGCACCGCGAGATCGTTCACATCTCAGCGGACCGAAGTTCGAATCCGGTCGGGTGAAGAGAAAATTGTTTAAGCTTTTCTTTTTTAAACGCATCATGCAAAATGCACCACACCGCAGTGTTCAAAAAGTGGGTTTGTTCGTTTGTGTATTAGAAGGTGTCCGCTACTGCGATTGCTCCTCGCGGAATTCGATAAAAACATCTGAAGGTCGCCTGTTTCTACGGAGTATTTTGTCGTTTTAAAGCAATGCTGTTTCTGGTTAACACCTCGGGATTTCTTCATGATGACGTGTGCGAGAATGCGCAATCCAAAAAAGCGCGCGTGGTGACAATTTCTGAATGTCTGTACCTACCAGCACCCTTGAAGCAGAGGTCTAAAACTTTGACCTTACCCAAATTATGTGACGCTCGACCTGCTCAGACACCCAAACCACTGTGGGGATGTTTATCGCAGACGTTATTGTGAATAATTATCATTTACAGTTTATACAAATAACGTGATGCCCCACTGATTTTTTCCCACGATATACACAAGGTCGGCATGAATGGACAGAGCCAAATTGTCGGCATGCGTCTTTATTGTACCAGCAGGTTTGTTTTTCCCGCATCGTCATGTGGCTACACAACCAACAGAAAGACACACAAGAGAATACGACAGTTGCCTAACATTCGCACAAACATGGCACATTTCATAGCAAACGTTGCATTTGTGCGCATCTGAAAGAGGACACATACGTGTCACAGAATCCTTAGAAGAAGTTTCCACCGCTTTTATAAACGTTATGCCCGCCTGAGAACCACACGCGCAAAATGCGCCACTGAGGTCTTATCACAGGTCGCACTCAAGGTCGTCTTCGTCAGCGGACATTGTGCAATCACTACTGGTTTGTGTCCTCTCCGAGGTTCACCACCACTGGCTGTAGACCGTCAACAACGTCATCAATGAGGTTATCGAGTTTCTTCGTGGAATTTTCTTCGTCGAGAACGTGCTGAACGTAGTTCTTCCATTTCTCAGCGCTGACCGTACTCGATCCCCTTCCATAACAACGGCTCTAAATCTTGCATGCTGAATGTCTTGTTTTCCCTTGCGAGAAAACCCTTCACATCATTCCATGCAAGCTCTACAGGATTCAGTTAGCAATGGTAGGGAAGCAAGCACACAACGCAGTGGCCTGATGCTGAAGCAATAAAATCCACTCGGTATCGGTCTCCACCAGTTTTAGTGTTGTCAATAAGCTTCATAAGTTCAGCCTTTACCATGTCCTGACCATATGGCACTCCCTTTGAGGAAAACCAGTCCTGCATTTCAATTTTGAGACTGCTCTTTCGCGGCACCTTATCCTGCTTCACGGAGTGATAAGGTGCATTATCCATGACTATGACACTTCGAGGTGGCAGAAGTGGCAGCAATTTCTTAGTAAACCATTTTTCGTAGCGGTCACCATTCATCTCACTGTGATGACCGCCTGAACTTTTCTTTGCGCGAAACACTTCACCTGCGCCTTCCACAAAGCCATTTTTGTTCCCGCAATGAGTCACAATAAGCCGGCCGCCTTTTCCACTAGGGTGTGAAGGCCTGTAGACAGCCCGGATCGACGCGCTTTATGGACGGTATCTATGGTTTCATCAGCTCGCACTTGTCTACTCGTGTGGCCAGCGTTGAACCATGTTTCGTCGGTGTAAAAGATCGGCCTACCTTGGCGCCTCAACTCCGCAATCTGGCGCAAGTAGCGGCGGCGAGACTGCACAATGTGTGTCGCTTCTATGTGGAGTGTATTCCGAGACCGCTTCTTATATCGGAAGCCAAGCTTCTTTAACATCCTGTGCATAGTTGCCGTCGACACGGATGGCAGCTCGCTGTCCTCTTCGAAGTGGCGCGTAAGCTTGGTGACACTGGGGATCTCGTTTCTGTGAAAGAAACTGTGCACAGTCCTTTGCAGCACTACCAGGTCAAGGTTGTCCAGCTTCTTTTTGCGCTGGCGTCCTTTCTTACCACAACGCTTCTTCGGTGCCAACACTCGATCTGCCCGCCTTTTCTTTCTCAAACACCCACTCGTACAGCGTCCGCTCGCTCACCTTTGTTAGTTGTGCAGTCCTCTTAACGAGAAAATTCATGCTGGCTCCTTCTCCGCACTCATTCCGAAGCGTTTCTAGGACGTTTAACGCTAGCGTCTTCGCCACTTTCGGATAAAAAATCACAGTTTCGCCGCAAGGGCGAAGCAATGAATGCGATAGCAAGAAAAGCGGCCCGTGATGGACGCGCCGCTACGCTAAGCGCCTTCCTTCTACCTGAAAACGGAAAAAGATTGTTTCCTTATTCTGGTACAACTTAAAAATTACACCATCTCCCGCTAAAGGGGACCATGAGACGATGCGAAGCCGGAGCACTTGCACGATCGCGTTCCGTTGGCGTTCGTTGGGCATGCTACCGACCTCGCGTCGTGGAACGCGAAGAGGGACGCTACGCGCGTCGCATCTTCCATCTAGCCTGGCCGTTAATTCTCACAGGGTGAGCGGGGAACGCGGTCGACAGGCGTGCGAGAGAGGGGCAGCGTAGGAGAGGAGATAGAAGGGGAGGGAACGCGCATGCGCTCGAGCTCATCGCGGCGTTGCGCAGGAGAGAATTTCGGCATGTCTAGCCGGCGTTTCAGAGGAAGAGTGGAAAGGGGGGGAGAGGGATAGTGGAGAGGGGAAAGGAGGGGTGAGTGGAGAGGAGGTGTGTGGAGAGGGTATGCGCATGCGCAGTAAGGGTGGTCACGCCGCACACTACCACCACCACCACCGGATTGAGCTCCGCCTTGAGATACTTCGCATCTAAAAACAAGCTTTCTGCTTCGGAGTTAGAGAGTGATAATTGGAGTGACTGGAAGTTTCTCGGGGTGCAACACGTGCTGCTGCTACCGCAATCTTGAAACCGACCGAAAAGGCGAATACTCGCGCACAACTATTCTTGGCAATGAAACGAAGGCTACAGAGCCACAATGCACGTATCCTGCCGCTAATGAATGTAGTCCCACAATTGCGTCCGTATTTTCTGTGTGATATATATAAAATACTCCATTTTCTGCATGTAGCTTTTTGAGACGGAACGCAGCACTCACAAGCGAGATATATGTATTTCTTTTACTTCATACGTTGTCACCCACTGATCTCCACTAGGAGGAGCTGGATGGCGCATCGAGCACGCGGGCGTGAAGCCACCGGAAGCCGCCGTTTTTGTCCCGGAAGAGAGCTTTTCTCTTCTTAAAAAAAAAATACCTGCCTGTAGCGCAGTAAACTGTACGAATCGACCGGAAAAGTCGTCAGGGAAGACATTTCACGCGTAAGTACCTCAAAGTTGCATTACTTTTTACGCATTTTATACGTTGCAGCACTCCCCCGTATTCGGACGGTGTCGGCACGGCGTCTGTCATCTTTCGTGTAGCGTTCGTCGGCGTCTAAAGTGAGGCGTAATCACAGAGTTTGAAAAAATAAAAAATAAAAACGATCATAACAACAGCTGCTACCCGAGAATATTTGAATTGCGTGACTGGGAAGCACAGAGACGCCGGCTTCCGGGACAAACAGGGCACCTTCCGGTGGCTTCACAAGCGCCCGCCTCGCAGAGCGAGGATGCGCCGTCCAGCCTTTTTAATGGAGGTCAGTGTTGTCACCTTGCGTTTTTGCGTGAATGAAAAAAGTCGCGCCTTTTACCCGTACCTTAGACGCTAAGCAGCGTTTGCGTCGAAATGCAACGCTAGCCGTCACTTTCTACGGCGTTTCGAGACGCGCGCCAAACCGAACTACTTCGCGTAGCAGCACATGTGCAGACGCTCCGTCCTGTAGCTTTCCCTTCATTGCCCAGAAAAGTTGTCCGCGAGTACACCGCGCGAGCAGACAGCGGAAGGGCAAGGTTCTCCCTGCGCAAATATTAGAAGAAACGAGAGAGCTGGCTGACGACTTTTAATTGCGCCCGTTTAGGGAGCCTTCATGGCGCGCCTCCGTGCCTCCGTCGGAGGCACGGAGGCGCGCACATGAAGGCTCCCTACGGCCGTTGTGCTCCTCGCGCCATCTCGTTGGCACTAAAAAAACGCTTATAAACGCCTGCCGTCTCCGAGTCCTGCCAGCGGTAAAGGTGTGTATATAACGCTCGCTGTTAGCTAGCTGGAAGATCTGCTCTTTGTGGCGTAATGACTAGACACGCGTTGCGGAGCGGAGGGGTTCGATTCCGCGCCTCGGAAGCATTTATCTGAATTATTTCTTGGTACTTCTTTATATATATATACTTATACATATACGGTACAAGACGGCAGCGACGGGGACGGCAAAAACCAGCCGAGACTGTTCATATAATTGCTATCGCAATAAAATTGAACTTTCGAAGAACGGCATGAATTACACGCTACTACACTGGAGGAAGCCATGTTGGCCAAGGACGGCACCCCTTTTTGGAGCCTCCGCATTGCGTTCTTGACCTGCGTTTGTTTGCCCGCATGCAATAAAGGTCTCATTGCTTTTTCAAGAACGCTATTAAATCAGTGCTCATTCAGTGAATAGATTTCTGGCATACTTTCAACATAATCTGTCAATGTGCAAGGAACTATTTAATCGATGGCGTTGGCAAAAATTAAAAAAACAAATGAATATCTAAAGAGGAGATCCTCAAAATAATCATAGCGAAGGACTTCTAGTTGGTTTCAAATTAGGAGCACGCACTGATTGTAGTTACACGGCCGCTACATAAAAAAATTGCAGTGGCTTAGCTCGGCTATGCCAGGATATACGTAGCGTTAGCAAAGGTTCAGCTGATTATTCTGAGCTTTCCAGATTTCCGCAGCACGTTCAGCTTTCCGCAGCACGTTTAGCGTTCCTCTGTTCTTCTTACGCTGAAGGGCTAATTGCCAGGCAACTACTTCGGGATCCGATGACATAAGCTTCTCGGCTCTTCTGCGTCGTTGAGCAGCATTTGCGCTCTCCTTCTCCATGGCGTTACCCACCTGCAAACGCCAGTCAGAGGCGCTAACAAGCGGCACCAGCGCACTGTCAGATGGCGACTGCACAGCGAAGGCGAATACACCATCTCCCGCTAAAGGGGACCATGAGTAGATGCGAAGCCGGAGCACTTGCACGATCGCGTTCCGTTGGCGTTCGTTGGGCATGCTACCGAGCTCGCGTCGTAGAACGCGAAGAGCGACGCTACGCGCGTCGTATCTTCCATCTAGCCTCGCCGTTAATTCTTGCAGGGCGAGCGGGGAACGCGGTCGACAGGCGGACGAGAGGGGGCAGCGTAGAGAGGAGATAGAAGGGGAGGGCATGCGCATGCGCTCGAGCTCATCGCGGCGTTGCGCAGGAGAGAATTTCGGCATGTATAGCCCGCGTTTCACAGGAAGAGTGGCAAGGTGGAGGGGAGAGGGAAAGTGGAGAGGGGAAGGGGAGAGGGTGAGTGGAGTGGGGAAATGGGAGAAGGTAGATGACAGGGGAAATGGTGAGGGGAGTGGAGAGGAGGTGTGTGGAGAGGGTATGCGCATGCGCAGTAAGGGTGATGCCCACACCACCACCGGATTGAGCTCCGCCTTAAGATGCTTCGCATCAATAGCTGCGCGCCGCCATGGCTACGACGTCACCCCTCTCGAATGCGCAGAGCAGCAGCGGCGAGTCGCGCGCGCATCGCAGCACGGCTCATGATGACCCCCGCGAAACCTGCTCTGGCTAGGCAAGTGTAGCTAACGCTACAAAAAACAGTGTGTGTGTTTTAGGGGCGAAGCTCCTTAAAGCGGCGCCCGTTCGTCCCTCGTAGTTGTCGTAGTCGTAGTGCGTAACCAGTCGTAACGCTAGTACCAGATCTTGACCTCCAAGGTGGTGCCGGTGGGAGATTTTTCCTGTGCGTTGTTGAACATAAAGAATTCGCAGCGTGCGCGTTAACTAAAAGCCGAATTCTTCGTCTCTCATTCCCCATAGCCGCCATTG